>NC_140973.1:8254415-8281915 GCF_056783735.1 Eptatretus burgeri | reverse complement strand
GAGGAGATAGCATGATGGACAGACGGACAGACGGAGCCGATTACAATATCTCACCGTTTCTTTGTTTTTAAACGTGGGGATAATAACCATCCCTATGTTGTACACTTAGGTCATTGCATATTCCTTAAGATGCCGCCACCACCAACTTAGCTCATAAACGAGGTGGTTTGCTTTTTGGAAGCAAAACCGACCTGTTGTTCCAAAAGAAATTCTTGAAACGTCTGGAAAATTTTGAGATGCACACCTTTATAAGAGGTGATCCTATCCCAACGAACACGCCTTGGACATTCAATCCAAAGTAAGGAGATTCATCACGAGGTCGGTGGAGTACGCAAATTCATGTCACGTACTTTATCTCTCCAGACATGTCGACCGTGTAACGTGGTCGGTTTTCTCATAAATAAAGAGAAACTTTTACCTGGTTTGTCAGACTTACACAATCTTTATAGTTGCAAGAAACTTACCAAAGATGTTTTCCGGTTTGATATTCCAAGGACATCTCTCCGGTCCAACAAGCTGTGAAGCCAAGGCGGTGGCACGGACTGGGAAAGTCTACACTGAGGATCGAAGGTCAACTCCACGCCAGGTCGAGAATCTTCGATTGGGCCAAGCTGAACACAACCACGCCACACTATTTTAAGGACTAAAGGACACTGCTTGTGATCCACAATGTTTGAGTAAATGCAATATAACTAGGTAACCGGTGCCTCCCTGTCCCCCACAAAAATATCGTGCCGTTCATGATGTCACAAGGATGAAAATATTACCAAACTCGAAGGGCACTCGGTAGAGCGAATACCTCCGCCACGTAATACCTGATCCACGAGAACATATCGGGACCAATACATGTTTGAAATATCATGATATACAGTACACTATATCGTTTTTGGTCCTGTAACTCAATGGTGAAGAATCACTTTAAAAAAAAACTCATATCCAGATCTTCACTAAAATCGAATCAATTCATCCGTGTCACACACCCAAACTGTCCACCAAATTTCATCCGAATCCGTCCACAACTTTTTGAGATATCCTGCACACAAACAGAGATGACTCTGCAACCCTTTACCAACATTTATAGTTTAATTCAATTAGAAGTTCGTTGGTCTTACCTTTGGCTGAGGTCACAACTGGAAGGAACCTGATCTTTTAGCTTTGTGGTGTCAATCTGACAAAATGGCAGTATTACTTGGGAATGGGGGGGGGGGGGTGGAGGGAGCAAAATTGCCTGACATTTTAACAAGTTCGCAATTCTAACTCCTTCAAGTAAAATTTATCCGAAGCGTCTACTTATGTAGTGTTGAATCTTGGACACATGGAGGCGTATTTTCTCCACACAGTGAGTTCGATATAGATCTGACACTGAGGCATATCATTTCCCATAAGTACACATCACACCATTTTCCATAAGTACGCGGACCTCTGGTTGCTTGTACCTGTTGCTGCGTCTGAGTCTGGGGAGTAACTGCTGAAATCTATCCACTTGGGTTCTCCCCGGTGTTGTGGAATTTTCTGATTTGTTCCATTAACCGACCTGATGTAAATCCTGTTACTCAATCTGTAAGAAACAGTTCATTCACTGTCCACAACGAAAAGTACATTTGATCAGAGAACATTTATTTCGTGGTACCACGGAGTCCAAAACACTGAGATGTAAACATCCACAATGATTTGCACTAAACTAAGCTTACATTTCCTGATATATATATATATATATATATATATATATATATATATATATATATATATATATATATATATATATATATATATATATATATATATATATATATATTGTTACGGATTCGCGCCCGCCGGCGTGCTGACGGCCACGTAACTCGAATCGCGGCACGTCGCCCACCGGACGGACAATCCAGTCGTGACCCTCTCGGACTAACGCCGGGAACCAGTCACGGGTGGACCTTTCGGTCTCACCGCGATCGAGCCAATCAGCCCCCGCGTGGGATAGGGTTGCTCGCCAAATTCGACCTACTTAAGTACCCACACGGAGGGTAGACCGGGCGATCGCACCTCGCCGCAGGTCGACTTCAGACAAGGGCCACTTAAGCGACCCGTTCCGTACTATCGGGATAACCGAGTGGTGTTATTCGTCGACCTCGACGGTTCGATTAATTATCGGGCGTATTCAGCCCACTACCAACCCTTTACGTGAAGCAAGATGAGGATTCAATGAAAGAAATGACGAAGCGAAGCGAGAAACAGTTCAACACAAAGCACATTTATTCGCGCTGAACGGAAAGCACACATATTCAATTCCACCAAAAGCACACAGAAAAGAAAAACACAATATTACACAAAAAGCAAATATAAAAGAGAAACACAATGCAGAGCTATCCGACTACCGAGCACACGGCAACACTTATACAATTTTACTTCACAGACGGCGCCGACAACACATACCCAAAACCAAGGAAAGAATACCCTCAAGGATGAGGCGGGCCTGAGGCCAAGACCGGGTCGGGCCTACCCGTCTGGTGATGAGACGCGGAGCGGCGATGGTGCCTCAACTCCGCGGGCCTCGCGGGCAGTGTCTGGTAGGGGGTGGGAAAGGGGCCCCCTTGGTCGCACTATCTCAGCGCGGGGGGAAACAGGAGGGGGTTGCTGATGCTCGGGGTATAGAGGATTTTTATTGCCCCGCGACGAGCGTCTCCACCTCGGCCAGGTCGCGCTGTCGGCCTCCCTGGGGTGCAGCTCCCTGCACGACGCGAGCACCCCCTCGTCTGCCCTCGCCGCCTCTCCACAGCTCCGTCCCCTCCGCTCCGACTCCAACGCACACGACGACCAGCTCCTTCTTGCCAACTCCACCGCCCGCGAAGTCTTAACTCTCTGTTCTCTCTCGACTCTACTACTCCCTGGACTGACGAACACGGTCGCTTATATCAGCCCCGTGGCTTCGCCCTCTCATCTTTGACCCCCTCCCTTCGACCTTTCACCTCGCTCCCCATTGGCCCGAGAGAAAGTGGGCGTGAATGCTTTTTGATCCATAAATTTGCATATATCGATCGCCCTCCAACGCCCTGGAGGCGGGGCCAAATCGCCCCTCGCTCACCGATTGGACGGCAAAAAGTGGGCGTGTGTCGTTTTTGATCCGTTTTTGAAGCACAAAATCCGTGATTTTGTACACGCTGTTCGGCGCGCGCCCTGCACGAGTCCAACACCGGTACCCACAGGCGGCGCAAGAACGGTGGCGATGCGACGGTTGCGAGGTGTGACGTGAAGGTCGTGGCGGTTGTGGTGAAGCGGCGTTGTGGTTGGTGGTTGATGTTGTGACTGGTGGTGGTAACAATGGCGGTTGGTCCAAATTAAAGATAGTAAAAGAAAAACGGCTATCCTGAAGAGTCGCAGCACGCATAAATGACATGTATTCCCACTAGACAACGGGTTTGGGCCTAACTACACATGTACTTACCGAGATACCTCACCTAAGGGACCTGAATGGTGGTTTGCGAATTTGGTAACCACAACAATATATATATATATATATATATATATATATATATATATATATATATATATATATATATATATATATATATATATATATATATCCTGTGGAGGAGTGGAGACAAGAACAAAGAGAGAGCATGATGACCTTCAGCTGGCTTTGGTGAGAGAGGATAAGACATTAGGTTATAGGTCTTACAAATAAATGAATATAAGGAATTGTGTGTATAAAAGGCAGTGAGTACATGGGTCTGATAAGCATTAGGCAAAAGAACTCAAACTGCAATACGTGTCCGCTGGGTGAAAGAGAATGACATAATCATGGCAAAAGTTGCGGTGCCATCGACCAGGTCACCCTGTAGTACGGCAATACATCCCCCCCCCCCCCATCAACACGCAGACAAAAGGGAAATGCAATTGACAGCCAATTCGACTATAGCATAAATATTAAATTTATAAAGCACCAGCAACAATTATAATTGAGAGTACATGAATATAATTATTTTTCTCTTCCATGCCGACATCTTTGTTATTTTGTTCCTTTTACACTTCTTTATACTTTTTCATAATTCTTTTTGATTCATTCATCTCTTTTGCTCTCTATTCCTCTCTGTCATTATCTATCTCTCCAAGGAGAAGTGAATTATTGTGGAATTTTTTTTTCTTTTCTGTAAGGCCCACTTGGCTGCGCCTGGATGGGTTTGAGGGTTGTGGAGTAGCGGCTGAAACCCGAATCCTGTCCGGATTCCTCCTGAGGACTCCATCTTTACTCCTTACTTCTTCTGGTTCCGTCTTGGTCTTCCGTTTGATCATACACACGTGCCAGGTTGAGTGTTGTTCCTTGTAAATGTTTGGTTGTTAACATACACACATACATGATAAAACCTGAACACCTGTATGTCTTTACAAGATTACAACTTGTGCATTACTAAAGTTTGATCACTGACCACAAGTAGTTTCAGTGTGATAGCTGCAGTGCACTGCGAAAGCAATTAGTAATTGATTGTAATCATGCTTTACTTTCCTTGATATCTATATAGCTACAACGATACGAGCTAACTTTCTTACAGAGTGCACATTTGTCGTAATTTTTCTAGACAGTTTAGAGTCCATGTGAATTTTGAAATCCTCAAAGTGTACCTCTCGACAGCTCAATGTCGTGCTTGGGAACGTCCTTACAGGTGTTTCAACAGCCGTGGTTGTTTGAGAACTTTGACAGGTGCTATCCTTTCATTGATATTGCAACCGAAGCAGGTCTTCCGAACAGGGGACCAAAGACCGCTGAAGGTAAACTACGAGGATGGCTGTGAAAATTCTGTTTAAATTTCAAGTCAATAGGATGAAAATTGACCATTTTGGAAATTAAGCCTGTGTTGACCTTTTGGCCTATGTTGATCTCAAAATAGCTCGTGTTTGAATTCAGTGACCTGATGTGCAAATCCTCTTCAAATTTCAAGTCAATCTGATGAAAATTGATGATTTTAGAAATATCACCGAAGTTGTTGTTGACCTTTTGGCCGATGTTGACCTCATGTCGATTGAGGCCAACATAGTGTTAGTATCTACGATCTTTGAAAGTTTCAGAATGATCAGCTGAGTGGTTTGGGCTGTAGGCGAGCGGACAAACAAACGAACCGAACCGATCAACATCCTTGGCAAAAAAAAAATATTTCAGGTCGTGACCATTATACTTTAAAAATCTTCATTTGTACACAATTCCACCACTTCCTTTTTGTTACCTCCACCAGAGGAGAGGGTATTACATTTCGGTCCGTTTGTTACTTGTGAAAATTGAAGATTTTTTTCAAGTCTAATGGTTGGTCACGTGCGTTATTACTTGGCAAAAAAAAAAATGGTGGTAAAGTTCGATTCGAAGATCACAGACACGGTTAAGTTGTCGGAATGTTTCCATATTGTCTCGGCAGCCTTTGCATACAGTGCCTGGTCAAAGACACGTACGATCTTGGACAGCGATCTTTGACAGTCCTTGATCAGGACAACATTGGCTATCTTGGACAGGCAGTCTAACATTGGCTATCTAAAGGTTGCATTATGGCGAGTGAGTGATTCAGCACTTTGTTGACATTTGTGTTGCAGGAACATTGATGGTGTGTCGATAGTCAATGCCATCCTGATCAAGGACTGTGACATCACCTCGAGTCGGGATATAGAAGCAGTCCAGCTGCTGATTGATTGGTCTTCTTCTTCTGATATGCAGGCCATAACCAAGATGAGGTTCTTTCATCTCACAGGCAGGACAATGGCAGAGTGAATGTCTCTGCCTTCAGTTTAGGGTGGCCCCTCTCTTTGCCCAATGTTGTATGTGGGCAGCATCAGTGTTGAGGAACGGATGCTTCTCTTCTTTGTTTTGAAACTGGAGGCAAGGCTTTAGTTAACTGCGCTGCAAGTTAACTGCGCTGCAAGTTAACTGCGTTGGCTTGTATAGCAATTCCGTTGACTCTGTGGGATGCCCCCTCGCCACTGCTGGTCTCGTCAAGTCAGTCAATGTTGTCCCAGGCTTGGGGTTTAAAAACTCCAGGATGGGTGTTTGCTAGAAGGGCAACATCATCTTTTGACACTGAGAGCATCTGCAGACACAAGGCTGTGTCAATGTCGTCCATCTGGGAGTAGGATGGTGGGAGTAGGATACACAGTGACCAAGTCGGTTGAGGGTCTGTATGGGCTCTACATTCCCAGTCAGAGACTTGTCTGCAAAGAGCAGACTGATGTGTTTGGGTGGCTTTGTCTTGGTATGTGTGATCGCATATATCAGGTCGTGACCTAATGAGCTTGCAAGTCGTTGAACTCTTTGGGATGCATTGCCGTTGTCCTTGGTACCTGTCAGCAAATATCATAGAAAGAGGAAAGCAAATATTGTTGTGGGGCTGGGTCTCGGTGGCGAGCACGACCGCTAGGGGGCGCAGTAGAGTCGGCTCCACGGAACACCCAGAATTTAGGTCGTACCTTTCAGATAATTCTGAAAGGTCACGGTCCCTTATCGGACCGAAGATCGCCAATAGGTGCACCACGTGGGATAGGGTCAATTGCCAATTTCAATATACCTAAATACCCACGCAGTCTAACTATCGGGGAACCAAACCCTCGGCCGACTCTGTCCGATCCGAGTCGCAGGTAACGGCTCTGATCCGGCGTAACTGAGCGGAGTTACCAGAGCTGCGCCAGACCAAATGAACAATTTTCTGCTTCGCTATTTCCCAACACGCACCATGATAAGCCAATGAAAGAAACACAGAAACGAGCTGGTACATTCAACAAAAAGGGGGGTATTTATTTATAACAAAAATCGGGGAGGGGAACACACAGAGCAGAGTTATCCGAATATGAACATGTAATGTACAAGGAACACAGGCACAACAGTTTGTACTTATCAGACGGGGCCCACGGACACAGACACACACACACACAAATACCCAGAAAGTGGACCTCAGTTGGTCTTCAATCAGTAGAGCCGGGCCGGGGTACCTGTCCCGCCTCATGCGGTCACACCGACCCGAACCTCCACGGTGGGTCTCGAACCCATGACCTTGGCATTGCCAGCACCAAGACTGCAGACCGCTATCGCCACGATCTCCGCCTCTCCACGCTCGTCCCGACAACCACTCTCTCCTCTTTTGGAGGGAGCCACTTCTTCTCTTGTTGGCCACTCGCCTCCTGATTGGTCAGACCCATCGCGCGATTCCCATGCCGTCTCCCATTGGACAGGCCCACGGTAGGTGGGGCAACTCCCACCCTTCTGGGAGGAGTCCCCATCGGAGGCGTTTGTAGCTCCTCCTACCTCCTCACCTCCGACTGCGTGCGTAATGGTGATGGTGTTGAGCGGGAGACGGGGCGGGTGAGACGCCTGCTCCTTGCCGATTGGCCAAAGAGGGACGCCATGCCCATGTTAAACTCCGTCCACGCACACGCTTGCTCGCCGGTGAGCACGCGAAGAATGCCGCGAGCAGAGTGTTGTTGTTGTTGTTGTTAAGGCGAAGATGGGCGTTGTTGTTGTTGTAAGTGATGTAAAAATCCGAACTATAAAATAACTCCGCAGCGCACGTACAATTAATTCCCATTAGACTAGGGACGGGACCCTAACTAGAAACACGTACTTACCGATATAACTGATCCATAGGACCTTGCTGTTGTGTGCATCAGCTTCCAAATTCGTAACACTATCACTTCCTGTAGTTTGCCACAAGGTGAGCTTGACCAGAACAAAACAAGTGCTTTTGTGTGGTTTTTTTTTTTGTGTATTTTGTTGTCCTGATTTGTGTCAGGAGCTGGGGAACTGCATTTATAAAGCTGTATTTGTGTTCGTAACAGTTTTAACGGCTATTTGTGTTAGTTTATTGAAAGAAGCAGGGGGAGGCCTCGTGTTAGGTTCAGCATTTCAGTCACTTGGGGCCTTGGGAGTATGGGGGATAAAAAAGGGTATAAATAGAGACCGAAGGAGAAAGGAAGAGGAGTTCATAAATATGATGGTTGCTCAATGTGGGCCATCTTACTATAATTCACCATCTGTCCCTCTCTCTCTCTCTGTCTGTTCCCAGGTACCACAAAAACGGCTGAACCGATCACAACCATTTTTTGGGTGTATAATCCTGGGACCCCTTGGAGTGAAACAGGCATAAATATAATAACATGACCCCCTTGATGGCTCCCGTAGGGAGTGGGTGCTTCTAGTATCAATAATAGGGGAAGCAGAGGGTTCTTATTGTTGTGGGAAGTGTGAGGAAATAACCCACTTGAGGATGGCAATTACTAGGTTGAATGAACGCATAGATAATTTGCAGCAAGTAGCAGAATGTGAGAAATTTGTGGAAAATAGTTAGTTACGGTTGTGGGGTGAGGTTGCTGAGGATATTGTAAGTGTTGATGGTGCAGCGGGAGCAGGCAGTGGTGACGGTGCAGCATTAGCAGGCAGTGGTGACGGTGCAGCGGGAGCAGGCAGTGGTGATGGTGCAGCGGGAGCAGGCAGTGGTGATGGTGCAGCATTAGCAGGCAGTGGTGACGGTGCAGCATTAGCAGGCAGTGGTGATGGTGCAGCGGGAGCAGGCAGTGGTGACGGTGCAGCATTAGCAGGCAGTGGTGACGGTGCAGCGGAAGCAGGCAGTGGTGACGGTGCAGCGGAAGCAGGCAGTGGTGATGGTGCAGTGGGAGCAGGCAGTGGTGATGGTGCGATCAGTTGTGAGGAAGGTGTTGGAGACATTAATTAGGGATCAGATGAGGAACCATTTAAACAAATACAAACGAATTAAAGGTAGTCAGGTGGCTAATTGGATCGCATACTGGATTAGTGATGGGAAGCAAAAGAGTGGCTGTGAGTGGGAGGATGTCTTGCTGGGAGGATGTAAGTAGCGGGGTACCTCAGGGATCAGTACTCGGATCATTACTATTCATTATTTACATCAACGATTTGGATAATGGGGTAAAGAGTAAGCTTTCCAAATTTGCAGATGACACAAAGCTTGGAGGTAAGGTGGATAGCAGAGGGGGAGGGGGTGGTGATCAGATTCAGGAGAGTATTGATACTTGTATAGATTGACAAATGGAATTTAACCTGAGCAAGTGTAAGGTGTTGGGGATGGGAAAGAACAATGAAAATAGAGATTACATGATGTGAGGAGTAATTTTGGAGCGTGTCACACAGGAGAAGGATCTGGGGGTGGTAATAGATATGGGAGGTAAGCAGGTAGCACAGTGCCAGGCAGCTACAGGTGAAGCAAATAGGGATTTTAGGTTGTATTCGAAGGGGGATCAATTATAAATCAAAAGAGGTGGTGTTAACATTGTTCAGGAGTTTAGTGAGGGCCACATCTAGAATATTGTGTGCAGTTTTGGTCATCACAACTCAGGAAGGACATTGATGCCAAAGAGAGGGTTCAGTGTAGGACTACTGGATTGATTCCGTGCCAAGCTCGACTCAGCTGTAAGGAGAGGTTGAAGGAGACAGGGCTTTATACACTAGAAAGGAGGCGGTTACGAGGAGATATGATGGAGATGTTTAAGATAATCAAAGGTAGAGATATAATAAGTGAAGATGAATTATTCAACAGAGTAAACACTGATAGGACCAGGAGTCATTGCCTGAGAGTAAAGAAGAGGAGAGTTAAGACGGTAGTAAGGTAAGGTAGGGGACTTTCACTCAGAGAAGAGTTAAAAACTACAAAAAAAAAAACCAAAGAAATAATTTTACATTTTCTTCTTTTGATCTGGTGTCGATAAATTGGTGCTGATGTGATGCACGCATGATGTGCTGAATGGCCTCCACCTGTGTCTGATTTCCTTGTGCGTTTCCTTGAGGGTGACAGACTCTGGAATGATGGGTCCACACCCTCCTCTGCTTCCACGAGCAGTGGTGGCCAGGATCTTGCTTTCTGACGTCAGCTCTCACCTGAAGGGCTGTCTTTGCGATAGCGTCTTCTGCAGTGAGAGATTTCACGGTCTGCAGCTCCGATTTCAGCATCGAGTAGGCCTTGGCAAGTTCAATTATTGAGAAGTCAGGATGGAGAAGACGTTTCCCTTTCTTATTGGCGAAGATGTCTCGGGCTTCACCAAACTCACCGTTGCTCCGAGGTTTCTGCTGAAAATAGTGAGCAATCTTCTCTCCGTTTTCTTCAAAGCTGAATTTCTGATGTTCGTGTAGCTGCTTGCAGCTCCTGGTATTGTACATGGGATTTTCTTGTTGTGTCTCCGTGAAGAAACTGGTTGGCTTTCTGACAAAACATGCATTCTACCTCGTAAACTCTAGATGTCAAGCTTGATCCTTGAATGGATGATTTCCCAGAACTGACATTATTTTCAGAATCATCAGTCTTTTCCTGGTTTGTGCTGATACCATTAACAAGTGATACCATAACGACAAGATACCAATAACAAGTGAAGATATTGTAGCGTTATCGATGATAGGAAACTGCTGGGATTTCCTCCATCATGCAGGTCTTTCGCCAGGTCCAACATCGGGGTTTATTTTCTTATTCGATCTGCATTCAGCGAAGTGTTCCACGAGTCTAAACTTTGAGGAGATACCGGCTTTGAGTCTGCTTCCTGGTCACAGCAATGGATGAGGCAATCTCGGAGCAGCCTCTTTGATGGCAAGGTGTTGCTCGTGTCACTGGTGTCTATTTTCATTCAAGCATCTTTAAATATAATAATTCCGATTTGAGAAACTTAATTACTAAGATGTAGTTATTGAAGTAAAGAAAGGGTGGAATCTGAAAGCAAGGTTGCATACATCTGCAACAAGGAAATTAAAAACGGGGCTTCTCACCCTCGCATCATTACATCACTTATCTATCTTACCCAGATCTTATCATGATAGGAATTTATTACAGCCATGTTAGAAAAAGTCATCCACATACCTTGGCTACCAACAAATATTCAACAGGTATCAGCTTCTCATTGTGACTAAGAATACACATATAGATAGATCAATGATCAATCAATTAAGAATATACATGGAGATCAAGGCATGCTACATTTATATGAAGAGTCTTTTCTTCTGTTTATAAGTCCATACCATGGCCATTATTTTCAGAATCATGGGGTTTCAGTGCAGGGCTACGAGAATGATTCACCGGAGTGGACTCCAGGTTTGGGTTGGGCCTGGAGAGTCATGGATTCGCTGGATCATGGGGTGTGGCGCTATCAGTACCTGTGCGGGAGGACGAAAGTCCGAGTCTTCAGGTCCTTAGTGCTTCCAGTCTTGCTCTATGGATGTGAGACTTGGACTCTGACCAGGGATCTGAGACGTAGACTTAATTTGTTTGGTACCGGGTCTCTTCGGAGAATCATTGGCTATCGCTGGTCGGATTTTGTGTCCAACGAGCGGTTGCTGAGAGAGACTCGGATGAGATTTGATACCTGCATAGTCCGTGAGTATCAGCTGTGGCCGTATGGACATGTGGCTCGTTTTCCTGATGCTGATCCTGCTCACCAGATTCTCTCAGCGAGGGAGTCTCATGAATGGAGGAGGCCAAGGGGCCGACCACGTGCTTCGTGGTTGCAGCAGGTTGATCGGCATCTCAAGGAGATGGGGATGGGCCAGGCATCTGCCTGAGGGATGGTGAGATGGAGGCTCCTGGAGTACCGGTGAAAACTGGACGCAGTGACGCGCTGCTCCGGCGCATGCTCCCATACCTGACCCTGACCATAGCCAATTGTGCCATCGGGAGTGCACAGGGAAATGGCATCTCATGTACAAAATAGGTAATGGACTGAAAAAAAAGGATAACTCAACTCATTTGAAAAGGTTATCACAAATCTCCTTACTTCTTGGGACCGTTCAAATAATTTGGCACCATTTCAGTTTTGGTCGGGTCAGGAATCGAACAACACAGAGTTAAGTGCTCTACTACCTCTGCAACATCGTGTCAGGACTTTTGAAGGCTGAGGCAGTCCAGACAAGCCTTGCGTCGATCTCCACCAACTGAATGGTCAATACCAGGGAACCTTTGCTTATGGAATATGAAGGAGGGTCGGAAGTGTGCGTTTTGTACAGTAAAAGAGAAACAAATCAGCAGGTGAGTGACTCTGACATTCCGGTGGCATTAGCATGACTGTGCTGCACCTTTATTTGTCATAATAGGGTTTCCGATGCCCCACAGAGTGCCGTTGAATGTGAAAAAGCAGAGACTAACAGCACTTGTTGACATTCAATATAAAAAGCTATCTTTTGTGTCGTACGAGATTTCAAAAAATCCCAGGAAAAGCTGGTGCCATTAAAGGGAAACAAGAGCAAGAATTACTTTGCAGGACACGTCCCCCTACCGATGTGGTATTTTCGAAGTCCAAAAAGTGCATAACTCTGTGAAAAATTGATGAAACGTCCTGAAACTCGACTTTCTTCTGTATCTTATCATAATAAAGCCATGCACCAAGTTTCAGTTGAATACGTTAAAAGGGTATGGGAAAAAGTTGGAAAAACCACAGGTGGGATAGACAGAGGGAGAGCAAACCTGGAGTCCACTCCGGTGAAACAGGTAATTGACTAATGAGTGTGTAACCCGAAAGGTACAATCGGATTCGGTGTTAACTATGTTTCATGTTATTGGCTTGATATACGAGAGGGAATCTGACGTTTCTCGGCACAAGATGAAGGGAATGGTTCTGTGCCAGATGTTCATCCTTTTTCATGTGGATTTTCCAGCCGGTCTGGAGACATTTTATTTTTTTCCCAGCAACGGGTGGTTTTCCTGATGCGAATGGACTGGAAAGTCATGTTTTTGGCCCAAAAACCTTTCGAGAACCCAAAATATTTTGGACACCCCTCAGAGATGTAAATCAAGTCTCGGTATGCCTGATATTCACACATGAGCTCTCTCGCCTGGGTTCGAATCTCGACCCAGCTGGAAACTGTCCTGGTGCTTAGTTTTGCAGGTATGGTAATTCACCAATTGTGTGTGCTGTCCCTACGATGAACATTCAAGTTGGCGTCCCATCTGCTGACATTGGTGGACGTTGAAGACCCCACGGTATCCTTCGTGAAGAGCAGGTGAGTTATCACCGATACCTTGAACTAATGACAAATTCTTCTCGAACTTAAACGGGGCACCGCGTCAGCGGCACAGACGCTCCTCCAGCAAATGATGCTCCTCGCAGCCATGTGCTGCAAACGAAAGAACAGCACCTAAGGCATGTTCCACCGGTAGTGGGGCAACTTAGCTAAATATAGCATAACAATTGTGCATTTTGTGAGGAAAGCACCAAATTTGGCACACTAGTAGCCTATCATATTATTAACAGATTTGGATATTGGGCCATCTCAAATTCAGCCATTTTCCACTGCCATCAAAAATTTTGAGATGGCCCAATATCCAAATCTGTTAATAATATGATAGGCTACGAGTGTGCCAAATTTGGTGCTTTCCTCACAAAATGCACAATTGTTATGCGAAGTTGCCCCACTCGTGGTTTTTATGGATCCACTCGTGGATCCGTGATTGTCCTTTTATAAATGTCTTGAATGCATTTCCCAAGGCAATTCATCACGTGTTCACTTTAGCGCTTAATTTGTGCATCGTGGGAAGACAAGATCCGGAGGAAGACAGGATCAGTGATAAGACAGGATCAGAGGTAAGACGGGATCAGTTATAAGACAGGATCAGAGGTGAGACAGGATCAGAGGAAGGACAGGATCAGAGGTAAGACAGGATCAGAGGTAAGACGGGATCAGTTATAAGACAGGATCAGAGGTGAGACAGGATCAGAGGTAAGACAGGATCAGAGGTAAGACGGGATCAGTTATAAGACAGGATCAGAGGTGAGACAGGATCAGAGGAAGGACAGGATCAGAGGAAGGACAGGATCAGAGGTAAGACAGGATCAGAGGTAAGACGGGATCAGAGGTAAGACAGGATTAGAGGAAGGACAGGATCAGAGGTAAGACGGGATCAGAGGTAAGACGGGATCAGAGGTAAGACGGGATCAGAGGTAAAACAGGATCAGAGGTAAAACAGGATCAGAGGAAGAACAGGATCAGAGGTGAGACAGGATCAGAGGTAAGACAGGATCAGTGGTAAGACAGGATCAGAGGTGAGACAGGATCGGAGGAAGGACAGGATCAGAGGTAAGACAGGATCAGAGGTAAGACAGGATCAGTGGTAAGACAGGATCAGAGGTGAGACAGGATCGGAGGAAGGACAGGATCAGAGGTAAGACAGGATCAGAGGTAAGACGGAATCAGTTATAAGACAGGATCAGAGGTGAGACAGGATCAGAGGAAGGACAGGATCAGAGGTAAGACGGAATCAGTTATAAGACAGGATCAGAGGTGAGACAGGATCAGAGGAAGGACAGGATCAGAGGTAAGACAGGATCAGAGGTAAGACGGGATCAGAGGGAAGACAGGATCAGAGGTAAGACAGGATCAGAGGTGAGACGGGATCAGAGGTAAGACAGGATCAGAGGTAAGACAGGATCAGAGGTGAGACAGGATCAGAGGTAAGACAGGATCAGTGGGAAGACAAGATCAGAGGTAAGACAAGAACAGTGGTAAGACAGGATCAGAGGTAAGACAGAATCAGCAGGAAGACAAGTCACAAATCGTGGTAAGACAGAGGTAAGACATCCTTAATACGGGATCCATGGTAAGACGGGATCCGTGGTAAGACGGGATCCACGGAAAGATGGGATCCACGGTAAGATGGGATCCACGGTAAGACGGGATCCACGGTAAGACAGGATCCGTGGTAAGACGGGATCTGTGGTAAGACGGGATCTGTGGTAAGACGTGATCCACAGTAAGACGGGATCTGTGGTAAGACATGATCCACGGTAAGACAGGATCCGTGGTAAGACGGGATCTGTGGTAAGACGTGATCCACGGTAAGACAGGATCCGTGGTAAGACGGGATCTGTGGTAAGACATGATCCACGGTAAGACGTGATCCGTGGTAAGACGGGATCTGTGGTAAGACGTGATCCACGGTAAGATGGGATCCGTGGTAAGACGGATCTGTGGTAAGACGGATCTGTGGTAAGACATGATCCGTGGTAAGACAGGATCTGTGGTAAGACGTGATCCGTGGTAAGATGTGATCCACGGTAAGACGGGATCCGTGGTAAGAAGGGATCTGTGGTAAGACGGGATCCGTGGTAAGACGGATCTGTGGTAAGACATGATCCGTGGTAAGACAGGATCTGTGGTAAGACGTGATCCGTGGTAAGACGTGATCCACGGTGAGACAGGATCCGTGGTAAGAAGGGATCTGTGGTAAGACGGGATCCGTGGTAAGACGTGATCCGTGGTAAGATGTGATCCATGGTAAGACGGGATCTGTGGTAAGACGGGATCCATGGTTAGACGTGATCCACAGTAAGATGTGATCTGTGGTAAGCCGTGATCGATGGTAAGACGGGATCTGTGGTAAGACGTGATCCGTGGTAAGATGTGATCCATGATAAGACGTGATCCATGGTAAGACGGGATCCATGGTAAGACGGGATCTGTGGTAAGACGTGATCCGTGGTAAGATGTGATCCATGGTAAGACGTGATCCATGGTAAGACGTGATCCATGGTAAGACGGGATCTGTGGTAAGATGGGATCCGTGGTTAGACGTGATCCATGGTAAGACGTGATCCATGGTAAGACGGGATCTGTGGTAAGACGGGATCTGTGGTAACACGTGATCCACGGTAAGACGTGATCCACGGTAAGACGTGATCCGTGGTAAGACGGGATCTGTGGTAACACGTGATCCACGGTAAGACGTGATCTGTGGTAAGACGGAATCTGTGGTAACACGTGATCTGTGATAACACGTGATCTGTGGTAACACGTGATCTGTGATAACACGTGATCTGTGGTAACACGTGATCTGTGATAACACGTGATCTGTGGTAACACGTGATCTGTGGTAACACGTGGTCTGTGGTAACACGTGATCTGTGATAACACATGATCTGTGGTAACATGTGATCTGTGTTAACATGTGATCTGTGATAAGACATGATCTGTGGTAACGTGATCTGTGATAAGACGTGATCTGTGGTAAGACGTGATCCACGGTAACACGTGATCTGTGGTAAAACGTGATCTGTGGTAACATGTGGTCTGTGGTAACACGTGATCTGTGATAACACGTGATCTGTGGTAACACGTGATCTGTGTTAACATGTGATCTGTGATAAGACGTGATCTGTGGTAACACGTGATCTGTGGTAACATGTGATCTGTGATAAGACGTGATCTGTGATAACACGTGATCTGTGGTAACACGTGATCCGTGGTAACACGTGATCCGTGGTAACACGTGATCTGTGGTAACACGTGATCTGTGGTAACATGTGATCTGTGATAACACGTGATCTGTGGTAACATGTGATCTGTGATAACACGTGATCTGTGGTAACATGTGATCTGTGATAAGATGTGATCTGTGATAACACGTGATCTGTGGTAACATGCGATCTGTGATAACACGTGATCTGTGGTAACATGTGATCTGTGATAACACGTGATCTGTGGTAACATGTGATCTGTGATAAGACGTGATCCGTGGTAACACGTGATCTGTGGTAACACGTGATCTGTGGTAACATGTGATCTGTGATAACACGTGATCTGTGGTAACATGTGATCTGTGATAACACGTGATCTGTGGTAACATGTGATCTGTGATAACACGTGATCCGTGGTAACATGTGATCTGTGATAAGACGTGATCTGTGATAACACGTGATCTGTGGTAACACGTGATCTGTGATAGCACGTGATCCGTGGTAACACGTGATCTGTGGTAACACGTGATCTGTGGTAACATGTGATCTGTGATAAGACGTGATCTGTGGTAACACGTGATCTGTGGTAACACGTGATCTGTGGTAACACGTGATCTGTGGTAACACGTGATCCGTGGTAACACGTGATCCGTGGTAACACGTGATCCGTGGTAACACGTGATCTGTGGTAACACGTGATCTGTGGTAACATGTGATCCGTGGTAACACGTGATCTGTGGTAAGACGTGATCTGTGGTAACACGTGATCTGTGGTAACACGTGATCCTGTATATGCAATGAGAGAAGAGCTGTTGCGCGTGCCGTGACTCCCTCCGTATGTACTTGACGAACAGCCCATCTTGTGGAACAGATCGTGTTCAGTGGACTTTGACTCTCGTGAGTTTTTTTCACAAACTGTAATTGATTCCTTCAGCAAATTGGCCTTTCTGGGAAAGATCGAAAAACATCGTTTAATGAACTCGCAGAAACTACAGCGAGGTCACTGGAGGTTGTGTTTGGGCCGAAAGCAATGATTATATTCTTCCATCACACTTTCTCTGTTTATCTGGGTTTCTATCGTGTGATTTATAATGCTCATTTTGGTACATCGTATTTTATTTTACTAAGTATAACCAACCGGGCGTAGTGCCGTGCGCCTGTAATCCGGCTACTCGGAGGCCTGGGTTGGAGGATCGCTTGAGGACGGGAGGTCTGCACTGGGCCGCGCTACGAGAGGGTGTAGGGCAGCCCGGAATCATGGCGAAACCCAATCCTTATCCCTGTGTCGTAAGAGGCGACCAGGGTTGCGTCAGGAAGGACATCCGGTGTAAAACCTGTGCGAAATCAGTATGCGGATCATAACGGATGATCCGCTGTGGCGACCCCTAACGGGAGCAGCCGAAAGACGAACAACCACAACATTTTACAAAGTATAGTATTTTATTTTACTAAGTATAGTATTTCAGGAAAGGAGGGTTAAGAACGCCCTGGCCAGCCGGTTCGTGAAAGACTTGGACTGAGCTTCCCTTGGCCAACCCCTCAATAATAATTTGTGGCTGTTAAGGAAGAAGAAGAAGCAGAAGATGAAGATGAAGAAGAATAAACAGGTGAACATCGAAAGGAGGAGGGCGAGGAGCTGGCAGGAGACCTCAGAGGTAGCTGTGTTCTTATCTTTGAGCTGTCTAGTCTATGGGTTCCATTCGGGACCCCACTTTGACCTTTGTGCTTTGCAGACAACGCGTTCTTTAAAAGAATGCGTTCAAGCTGGGATCTTGTCTACCAAGCTAAGATCCCAGGGAGTTCCACAAGAGTGGGCCATTGCGTTCTGGTTATTGCCCAATGACCTGTAGCTTCCTGTGATGAAGTGACGACCTGTCCACCAACTTTGCGAGGGCCCCTGATGCGCTCTGACGTACGGCCACACCTTGACCTTGATTTCCTGGACATTTGTACCTGTGTTTGCGCACTTTATTCATTTCATTTCCTACCAAATGACGTCGGTAAAATAATCTTCATTATTTGTTTTTGAACTTCATGGCTTTCATATTCATCTATGACGTCATCGAATTGTTGGTTTATTGACCTCGGTAGTCGGAAATAGACACATCATGTAGTAAATTGACCTTCGAGATGTGCTTGTAAAGATCTTACATACCCCTCCTGCTCTCCCCCCTCTCCCCCCCCCTCCTGTGCCCATGCCTCATTGTCTCTGCTAACATCCACAGACTAAATGTATAAATGAACAACTGGCTTTACATGCCATCCAAAGGGTCCTCTTTTGGATTCTGTATTGGAACATTACCGATGGATAGAATCCATAATTTTGGTAAAATTGATAGCACACAACCAACTGAGTTATCCAACTTCCAAAACCATTTATACAGAAGCTCCTGCAGGCAGACATCCTCCCCCATTACCCCCAATTCGGTTATTATATTTTTAAATGCAGGTATCGAGGTACGCTGAACACTTGGAGACAATGGATCGATCGACAAAATGGGAGGGAAGGTAAAACAGTGCGACGACAACAAACAGATGCACCACAGGACAAAGGATAGGAACTGTAGGAGAAGGATGGGAACAGGGTCGACACAGCCATAATATGGAGGTTAGCAAAACAATGAAGCACACACATATCTGGGAGGCTCAGGTGTTCATGGATCCACTTCTCTTCTGGCAGGTACAGCCAGGCTTTCATACCAGATTGGAAGAGTCACATCATCACATTAAAGTGGTGGTGAAATATCCCAGCGTGGTATTCACACAATAGAGCGAGCAACTGGAACTATGAATATCCAGGAAACCTACACCAATCTTTTGCTGATGGCAGTCAGTTTTTGTTGGTTTACCTTCTACAAATGTGCACTTGGCACACTTATCGAGTCCCAATTCCATTTGAATGTCCTCACAGAAGCGTTTTACTCGTTTTCGCTGTTCGATCAATTTTTCATAATTTGGTGCGAAGAGCTTTAAATCATCCATGTATAGTAGGTGTGTCACCTTTTCCGTTTCTTTGGATGTTTTTCTATTGATTGTTCGGGTGTATCCATGTCCTTGTTTATGGATGAGGTTACTCAGTGGGTCCAGAGCCTGCCAAAACACAAGGGGGGAAAAGACTGTCTCCCGTGAAGATCCCACGGCCGATCATCACATCTGGTATTTCGATATTTCCTTCTGAGTGCTGTAATATCAAGGTGGTATTCCAGAGCTCCATTGCTTTTCCAATCAGTTTGATTATTTGGGGATTGTTTTTGTATATCTGCATGCATTTTATCATCCATGAACGTGGGACACTGTAGAAAGCTTTCTTGTCGTCTATCCAGCTGATGGACAATTTGGTTCTTTGCATTTTGCAATTTTCAACTCCGTCCTTGTCCAGTAGTAGGTAGTCAATTTTTCCAGAACAACCTCTCTTGCATCCCTTTAGTTCTGCCTCCTTATTGTGTTGGGTGATGGGACATCATTTCTGTGATGATTAATGTCAGACGTTTGTATGTTATTGGTGGACATGTTATTCGCCGGTATTTGTGAAGAAGTTGGGTTTCTTCAGATTTTGAGATGAGAAATGTGTTTACTTCTGCGAGCCACTCATCCACTGCCTTTTCCTCTTGGATCAGTTCGTTGAATGTCCTGTGGTAGTGATTGTGGAGCGCATCAAGTTGTTTTAGCCAGAAGTTTGGAAATTTTAATGATAATTTGAGCTTGTGTTTTCAAATTTTTCAACAAAGCTTTATTATAAGAATATAGAGAAGACAAATTAAGAATTTGGTCAAAAGGTGAAAAGGTTAAAGGTCAACGTGACATGAAATGATCAATTTTCATCCGATTGACTTGAAATTTTAATTATCATTTGAGCTTTTGTTTTGAAATTTTCAGCAAAGCTTTATTATGAGAATATGGAGAAGGCAAATGAGGAATTTGGTCAAAAGGTGAAAAGGTCAAAGGTCAGCGTCACATAAAATTGGCAATTGCCATCCAATTGACCTGAAATTCTAATTATCATTTGAGCTTTTTTAAGCCGTAACTTTTTTTTTTAAACCATTTTAGGTTTTGTCATCAAATTTTCAACAAAGCTTTATTATGAGAATATGGTGAAGACAAATTAGGAATTTGGTCAAAAGGTGAAAAGGTCAAAGGTCAGCGTCACATAAAATTGGCAATTGCCATCCAATTGACCTGAAATTCTAATTATCATTTGAGCTTTTTTAAGCCGTAACTTTTTTTTTTTTAAACCATTTTAGGTTTTGTCATCAAATTTTCAACAAAGCTTTATTATGAGAATATGGGGAAAACAAATTAGGAATTTGGTCAAAAGGTCAAAGAAGAAGGTTGTTTTGCATACGGAAGAAGAAGTCTGAAAACAAAGCAGATGGGCTTTGCATTTTCAGATGCTTTCTCATTTGTATCTTGCACCCAAACTTTGTATAATCAAGCGAGGTGGAGCAAGGAAGATATTATTCGGTTGCTCTTCAATTTCAAAGAAGATTCCCTCACCATAGAAAACACAGGATTCCACTGCAGTCACTCAGCTTATGGTGGGATCTTACACGGCTCCGACAGTCATGTGTGGGAGTACGATTCTTAACTCGTGTGTTGCAGACCCAGTATCCAACAGTCTGTTGAGTGCCTGCTGTCGCCTCTTACATTGTTACCCATTGTTCTTTAGTCTCTCCACTCACCGCTCCTTGAAATTGTGTACTTCTTGGCAGACTGGCGTTGCCACACATTCTGATATTATAGGGACCTCAATCTCATGGATGAGCCTGAACATAAATCGCATGTAGGACAAAGACATTGGGAGATATCACTGCACTTTAACAAGAATTGAAAGGACGTTAGTAGACAATAGAAATATGCATATATAAGATGAAGGTTGGATATGACAACTTTCTGTAAATTTTCTTGAAGCGTATCCTCGTAGCGCCTTGACATTCGGCCACATAGTGTACAACCGAAGTGAGCTCGGTGTGCAGAGCCTGCTTTGGCAGTCGTTCATCTGGCATTTGGAGAACGGGACCAATTTATCTTGATTGAGCTTTTATGAGCATGGTTGAGGAACTTTGAGGGGAAACCCATGTAGCCCTGGCTCAATCAAAGCAAGATCTATGCTTCTTCTTTAACGGCACAAATATTCCTACGTTCTTGTGGGGTTGGTCGGGGGAAGCTTGGCCCAAGTCTTTCACGAACCGGCTAACCAGGCTTGATGTTCGACTAAGGTTAGGGCAGGAATTTGTAATTTGTAATTTGTTTATGGCTTCAGTGATAGCTCGCCTACTCCTTACGAAGGACACGCAGTGGTCTTTAACATCCACCAACTAATTGTGGTAGATAGGAAGCCCAGTTTAACGTCCATCCGAGGGACGGTACACATTGATGAATCACCCCACCTGTGAAACACCAGGATGACAGGTTATACCTGCGTCTGGATTGAAACACAGGCGAGTTTGGGTACCTCGAGAGGCCTAAGCCATCCTGCCAGTCCCATCGCAATATCTTTTAGCTCACCTGGACTTTAGTCTGGTGAGCTTACACGATCGAGCAGTGTCCGTAGGTAAGTGAGTGTGAGTGAGTGAGTCCGTCAACACTTCAGTCATTGCTTGAACCAAACACACGATTTTGATGAAACTTGGCCAAGAGCTTCGTATCTGATGCCAAACGAAGGTATATTGACAGCATAAAAATCTGCGCTCATTAAGGGGATCTACGGGGAACGGGGAGTTTGACCCCCCACCCCCCCAATCGATATTTGCTCTCTTCTCCGAAACTACACAAACAATTTTGATGAAACTTCACCACAACCTTCATAACCCTTGATGTACCAAAGTTTGTCATGACATTAAAAATGCCATGACAAACAAACTTTGGCTTGTCCGTTTGTCTGTTTGTTTATCTGTTTGTTTGTTTGTCCGCACAGAACTTTCGTATTTTTCTCCACAACCACTTGTCGGATTGAGATAATTATGACATCATAGGTCACGTTGTGTGGCAGCCATGTTGGAAGAACGCAAAAACGTTGGACCTCCATCTCTGAAACCACAAGTAAAAAATTGAAACTTGACGCACAGCAAGTACTCCTCATGAGGAATAAGTGATTTTTATGACGTCATAATTGCAGATGTAGAACACTACCTCCGATCAGTATGAAATTTTTTGAGGGTTCATCTCAGGATAAAATGGTCCACAGAAATGTTTTTGATGATGCAATCGGTCACGTGATTTGACAGCCATATTGTTTAAAAAAAAAACCTTCAAAAATCTCCTCTGAAATGGCTGAACGGTCATCACTGCCAGCATTTATAAAGTGGCAGTTCTAATTATGTCTCTTATTAATTAAGTAACACAGTACACAAACACGTCACAAAATACACCACACAAACACCGCACAACACAAATCCTGGCGAGGGTCTGCAATCTCAGATTGCTCTTTTTCTTGTTACTTATGGTTTGATTTGAACTCAGGCTCAAGCATAATAATATCATCTATTTTTGTTTATTATTTATTTATTTAACTGTGTCATGTGATATTTTATTAGATGTGTGTTAAAAATTGTTCGTGAAATGTATCTCTTTTACTCTAAATTTCTTTCTTTCCTATTATTTTCTTTATTTCTCTCTTTATTTTTCTATGTGTCTCTGGAGAGGTGAGCTCTTACAAGTTGTTCTTGTTAGGGCTCACCTGGCTGCACCTGGATAGGTTTCAGGGTAGAGGAGTAGCATCCAAAACCCGAATCCTCGCCAAGTTCCTCCTGATGGCTCCATTGCTGTACTCGGCCTTTTTTATGATTCCAAAAAAAAAATTGAGAAAACCAACATTGGATTGAGGAAAAAGTATGGCTGATGATGTGTAAAATATGTTTGGCAGTGAGTGTCGGAGTGGGTGGCTAAACACACACAAGGCGATCTGGGGATGAAACTACTGTGGACCAGACATTTATTGATTCAAGGCCACCAGCCCACCAATCCATTTAAATGCTTGCCAAAACGTCAAACTAGTGGTCATGGCAGTGTCTCTCGACGGTTCTGGTGCTTTTGACATCGTTTGGCAGCTCACCCTGCTTGGTAAGCTATTTGTGTATGACATATGCTGTACACAGATAACTTAGCAAATGCCTTATCATTTCCTGCCTCACGAATTTCCTTTGCACTCACAAGCAACCTCTCTTGATTACCTCTTCTAGTCCACTGTCCAAATGAACGACATCATCCACCATGGCACTGTTTTGGGATTTATTTTGTTCCTGGTGTCCTGAAACAACCTCTCCCGTCCACACCCACACACACTCCCCAAAACACTTTGCCAATTATTTCTTTCTGTGCTGTATTATTACCACTCGTCCCAATGAAAGACGAGCTGCAGCGACATTATTTACAATTGACATTTACAAGAAAAGATGATTTATCAAAAGGCAAATCTGTTCGCCGAGCACTCAAGCACATAGATCACAACATTAATGACTTGCATTTCGACCCCAACACAGAATAACAGACCCCAAAACCTTGACAATTTATCCTGACATTAGGGCTTTTTGCTGCACGGTAATGGAAGGGTTAAGAGAAGAAATGTGCAGGGAAAAAAATAAACTAAAAGGGGGTAGAGAAGACTATTGGAAGAAGTTCTTCATTCATATGCAGCACACAGGGTTGTCAGGAAGCATCATTAGCAGAGGGTACAGCTGAGCTGCTGATGCAATGCCCTCCATATGTTATGGCAGGAATTTGCAATTTGTTCGTGGTGCCAGTGATAGCTCACCTACTCTTCACAAAGGATATCAGGTGATCGTTAACCTCCACAAACTAATGCCTACAGACAGGACAACCTGTGGAACACCAGGATGAACAGTTAATAGCTGAGTCAGGATTCGAACCCAGGCTAGACAGCTTAGAGATGAGTGTGCATACCTCCAGGCCATCCTGTCAGCCCCATTGGAAGAGGTGAGGAAATACCTCAATCAAGGTACGCATAGCCCCACCACCTTGAAAAATCTGCTCACATGCATTCTGTCTATGAGCTTTATCTCAAAGACTTGAATCATATTCCTACATTAGACTTCTCTTCTTTAATGTAAACTCTATTTTTAGTCTTTTCTCATGAGACAAAAGAGCCGCAAAATGATATTCCTACGGGTCCACACTCTTGACCTCCAAGGCGACTACGGATACACTTTCTATAATGCGAGGGTGACCCATGCAAGAGTGAACCTACTAGCTGAGACGCTGTCTAACTATACTTTTATACAAACTCAAACATTACTTAATCTGGATACATCCCATAATTATGTTTGTTATTTATTATTTCCACTAGTGTTGTGTCGACAATTCCAAAAACCTCGAATTCTGACGATTTCCTTTTTAAGAACATGATGTCTCTCACCGCTGTTTGTACCTTATACATATACCTACACTATTTTGTACCTGGTTCTCTTTGTCCTTGTATACACATAATCTCCGGACTTCTTGTCGACTGCAAATTTCGACGAGGAAGAAGTCGATGACACGCCATTGCAAATCCCCACATTTCCCATCTGAAGCAAAGTTGAAAGATGGCAAAAAGTTCCACCAAGAATGACCCAATATCAAAGTTTGAGTTAAATTTTGTTTTCCCTATTTTGACCTTTGTGACCGCCAAGTCCACAACCCCTCTGGGGCACGAACTGGGGGTTAAATCCAAAAATGCGTTAAATATTTCATGCATCCACCAATGTTGATTGCATAGAACAAGATTTCAATAAAAATGTTTAAAAATGTGCTGCAAATTGCATTTTTCGGTTTTTGACCTCATCCCAGGTGGCGGGACCAAAAATGGTCCTGCTCGTGTACCTTCTTGCCATTTGGTGAATTTCTGCACAATCATTTCGGAGGAGATAGCGTGATTGACAGACAGACAGAGACAGAACTGATTACAATTCCCCTCTGTGTTTTTTCAAAAGGAGTGGAGATAATAAAGGAATCCTCACACTTTCCTCGATAGCAGGGGTTTCCAAAGCCGGGGTCATGACCGAAACTTGAACCCCCCTCCCTTTCAAAATCCCTGTTTTTGAAGGGGGGTTTTCACGTCAAAAGCACTTTCTCCGATAGTTTTTATTGTAGGTACCGGTACCAAGTAAGTACTCGTACCATTTGAATCGTAAGGCGAATGTGATTTCAAGTTTTGGGTCGTGAACAAAAAAAATTGGGAACCAGTGCTCTAGATCAATGAGATACACTAAGAATACCAATGGACCACAAGAGTTGACCAGTGAATAGACCACTGAAGTACTCCTCAACTTGAATCATCACCTTCCATGCTGATATAAGCCCACTTACATGGTTTCCTCTTCTTGAACTATTATGGTCTTTCTAACCATCTGGATGCCTGGTGTTGGCATAATGGCTAGGGTGGTGGGCTTTGGATCCTTGGGTCCTGAGTTCAAATCCTGCTCAGCTGTTGAATTAATAATAGGTGGGGTAAACTCGACCTGTCATCCTTCCGAGGTCAGCAAAATGGGTGCCAGCATGCTGGTATACTGTGTTGGAGTGGCGACCCGTCCAGGATTGTGCCCAATAGCCAAAGAGACTGCTTTGGCAGCACCAACGCTCTGCACAGAGTATGGTCCCAATCTCCTCCTCCTCCTCCTTCTCCTCCTCCTAACCATCTGTCATGCCCCTTTGACCTCAGTGGACAATCTCGACAAACCTATCAAAAGCTATCTGAAAAACTAAATAAACATAATCTACTGAATGACCATTATCCACTCAGCTTGTTATCTCTTCACTGATTTCTCATAAAGTTTGTTAAACACGACATACTTTTGAGGAATCCATGCTGGAATAGAGCAAATCAGAGCCTCAACTTCCCTACCTTCCTTCCTGAAAGTTCCCTGTCGTGTAAGGTCCTGAAAGTTCCTGTAATGTCCATCTTGTATTCCCCATGTTCCCCGCCCCATCCCTCTCCCTTCCATAGATCTCCTAATGTCTCTGTTCCCCACTGTTTTGTCCTTCCCTCTCCCACCCCTCTTGTCTCCTGCCCCTCTTGTTGTGCATTGTGTGTTTGCTCTCATCCGGGACTCGACAATGTATACAAAAAAAAAAAACAGCAACTGCCTCGCCACAGGATTCAGTGTACCATGGGTGGGAAGAAGGATAGCATAATTGAAGACAAGATGGCATGAATCTCTACATGAGTGAGAGAGAGAGAGAGAGAGAGAGAGAGAGAGAGAGAGAGAGAGAGAGAGAGAGAGAGAGAGAGAGAGAGAGAGAGAGATGTAGATGTAGATGGACTCCTCACTGAAAGGAGGATGATGGAACAACACAAGTCAAGTCAGGTCAGGTCAGGTATGGGAGCATGCACTGGAGCAGTGCGTCGCTGCATTCATTTTCCGCTGGTACGCCAGGGGCCTCCATCTGGCCATCCCCCACTCAGATGCCAGGCCCATCCCCATCTCCTTGAGATGCTGATCAACCTGCAGCAACCACGAGGCATGTGGTTGGCCTATTTGCCTTCTCCACTCATGAGGGTCCCTCGCTGAGAGAATCTGGTGAGCAGGATCAGCGTCAGGAAAACGAGTCACATGTCCATACAGCCGCAACTGACACTCATGGATTATGCAGGTAACAAATCTCATTTGAGTGTCTCTCAACAACCGCTCATTGGACATAAAGTCTGACCAGCAATAGCCAAG
Source organism: Eptatretus burgeri (assembly GCF_056783735.1). Taxonomy (NCBI): domain Eukaryota; kingdom Metazoa; phylum Chordata; class Myxini; order Myxiniformes; family Myxinidae; genus Eptatretus; species Eptatretus burgeri. The sequence goes on along the minus strand of NC_140973.1, from coordinate 8,255,066 downwards.
GATTCTCCGAAGCGACCTGGTACCAGATGAGTAAAGTCTCCATCTCAGATCCCTGGTCAGAGTCCAAGTCTCACATCTATAGAGCAAGACTGGAAGCACCAAGGACCTGAAGGCTCGGACTTTCTTCCTCCCACACAGGTACCGACAGTGCCACACCCCATGATCCAGTGAATCCATGACTCCCCAGGCCCGACCCAGACGTCTGTTGATCTCTGGCTCACAGCCAGCAGAGACATGAATATCACGATCACTTTTTGTATGAACAATAGAGATGAACAAGAGGTGGGAGCAGAGGGGAAGTTGCAACTGGAGGTACTCCTTGGAGTTGGGAGGTGTTTGGTCAGTCCAGGGGCAGTGAGAAATTGAGTTCTTGATGTAACACGTAATTGCAACTTCGCCACTGGGACATGGTTCAGGCCGATCAAATTGGAGGAGGCAGTAATTGGGGAGAGACAATGAGGAGTCAGAACGTCCTGTGGTAGGAAGGATTTGGTCAAACAGATAATGTCTGGTTTATCGACAGTGGCCTGGGTTGAGAGATCTATTGGGATAGAGTGAAGACCTCGGATGTTTGCGGTCCACACAGTTAGAGATAGAGGGTTAGGAGGAATTTGAATGGCTTTGCAGGGGCAAGGTGAGGCTTTGGGGCGA
>NC_140973.1:8174415-8249415 GCF_056783735.1 Eptatretus burgeri | reverse complement strand
CTTTACGACAGACACGTTTACACACATTTCTTTCATGAGCTTTGAACCTTGCCCTCATTTTTCCTCAGCAACATTCTTTCGCGAGCTCTGACGCCCGCCTTTTTTGAGAGTGCACGGGTCGTCATGGTAACCATGCACCAGTGGGGCGGGGTGAGCTTTGGGTGGACTGACTGGCGGAGATGGCCCGGAGATATAAAAACGACCAAGAGGTACGTTCTGGGGACAAAAGAAAAGAGAAAATCGTGAGGAGAGAAAACACCTAGGAGAAAAAGCGAAAGAGGAAAAAGAAAAAGTGAAAGGAGAGAGGAAAAAGCAAAGGGCGAGAGAAGCGAGCAAGAAGCGGGTGTCTGACCAGCGCCGACGAAACAATTCGTCCTTCCCAGTGCTTGGGCAAGCGAGTGTGTGGTGCACGTGTGGGTGTGACCAGCGCCAACGAGACAATTCGTCGTTCCCAGTGCTTCGGCAAGCGAGCGTGTGGTGCGCGTGTGGATGTCTGACCAGCGCCGACGAGACAATTCGGCCTTCCCAGTGCTTCGGAAAGCGAGCGTGTGGTGTGGGTATGAGCAGCGCCGCCAACAAGTGAGGCACGGGTCGGTCAACAACACCAGGATCTAAACCCGCGACGGACGATCTCGGTGCCCTCCAGACTTCGACTGGCGTTCAAGGCTGCTCCGCGAGAGGGTGCACGACAAAACTGGGTGCTGGCGACGGACGTGACACGCACGCACGCATTTCAGGATGTTTTCGCTTCATGGACGACTTTCTGGTGAGCGAGACGATTCTTCCCCCCCCCCGCCCCCCCGCCCCCCCGCCCTGAATGATCTACTCGGTACCCTTGTCTGTGTTTCGCTGTAAGTCAACCCCCGATAAGCATCTGCTCTTTGTCTCTTTCCTGGCATTTTGATTGATTTTGCTTTGAAATTTATTCTTTATTTACCTCAGAAAATAAAGTCTTTATTTATTTATTTATTTTATTATTCATAAATTTATTTGTCGATTTCCAACCTGTCCGTGTTTGTCCTTTCCTTCCATTAGTCTAGCATTGTCCGGACCGAGATAGACTGGGAGGTAATTACCACAGATTTGACCAAAAATCGTCAGCACGCACCAGCGGTTAAAACACTCGGCTGCCCTAATTAAAATCTCATCAGATAACATTGGTGCTTTGCCGAGGGCGTGCTCCCCGCTCAGGTAACCACGTGACCTCTCATTAAACTGAATAATTATATGGTGGACACTGGAACTCGTGGTTGACTGCGTGGCGTTCGTGGTTCTAAAACAACCCACCGTACTACAACGTTAATTGTGAGCGGTGGCCCCAGGTCCAGCTCTACTGAGGACAATCAGGGATTAATCCCCTTGAGCGACAACTGGTGTCTCGGTAACTGGTGTCAGGAGTGGGAGATTTTTTCGAACACCTTGATCAATAAATTGGTGTCGGGTCATGGACCTGTGGTGCGCTTCACGCGCCTCGCAATTCAGAGCGGTTCGTCCAAATTTTAGTTAAATCTATTGGGACGAACAATGGCGGACCAACACGGGCAGGTCCCGGTGGGCCATGTAGATGATGTAACTATGGATACAGGATTGACCCAGGACCCACGTGGTCACAATGGAGGGTGAAGAGGAAGCAATGGGAGAGATGGAAAATAACCCCCACCCTCGGTCTCTGGAAAATGCGGCGCCGCTAGCGCAGAACGTCGGGTTATCGCTACCAGTGCAGCCCGAGAATGATATGATGTTGTTCATGAGGAAATTTATGGCATGAATGAAAATGTCGAGCGAAGAAAACAGCAGAAAAATGGATGTGATGGGCGATGAAATAAAAAGGGAGATGAGTGAAGCGATGGGCAGAGAAATGGCGGCGGTACGAGAGGAGGTGAGGGAGTGTCGGATCGGTGTCCGGGAAGAGATGAGGGAGAGCGAGGCCAGACTGATGGGACAGATTGGGAACACGACGAAGGAGGAAGAAGGACTGACAGGACAGATTGGGAGGATGACGAAGGAGGAAGAAGGACTGATGGGACAGATTGGGAGGATGACGAAGGAGAAAGAAGGACTGATGGGACAGATTGGGAGGATGACGAAGGAGAAAGGACTGATGGGACAGATTGGGAGGATGACGAAGGAGGAAGAAGGACTGATGGGACAGATTGGGAACACGACGAAGGAGGAAGAAGGACTGATGGGACAGATTGGGAGGATGACGAAGGAGAAAGAAGGACTGATGGGACAGATTGGGAGGATGACGAAGGAGAAAGGACTGATGGGACAGATTGGGAGGATGACGAAGGAGGAAGAAGGACTGATGGGACAGATTGGGAACACGACGAAGGAGGAAGAAGGACTGACGATCGGACAGAATGAGTTGAAGGAACAAATGGAGAAGAACACGGGGGCGATAAAGGAGTTCAGAGCCGCCGAGAAGGAAACGAGAGATGAACCTGGGTCATTGTCACATAATTGACAGATTGATGTCACATGTCTTTAAGTGACCTCATTTCATGAAATTTCAGGCATTTTCGGCCAAGTTATGGACCAGATATCTTTGCCCCGGATCGCGTTCAAATAATCCCGTCATTTGAGATCATAAAATTACAATAAATAGGAAAAAAAATGAGTTTGTTCTCTCAGTCTGATGCGATTTTTTTTTCAGTCACAATACCCACAGCACCATGTTGTTCATGTCCCAAAAAAGCGTCAATAAATTCTCCGAATTTTACGAGAATTCATGTCCTGTTCCTTCTTAATTCAATATCTTCAGTATTCGAGTGTAAATCCCACCGAGAACTGGACAAGTTTTACAATACACTGGATTTTGTGCCCGTCACTCAATTTCGTCATTTCCGTTACGAAAACGCCCTTCCGGTGAATATGAGAACTGAGCCAATCGAGCGATGACGTCACGTCACGTGATCGTGACGTGGCATTCGGTTCTTGTTCCGCCATTTTAGAATTATTTTTCTGGTTTGCTCTTTGTTGTTTGGTTGCGAAAACTCCTCAAAAGTTGGCAAGGTGAGTCCGTGTGCTTATTCAACGTCATGACTGTGGTGAATTGAAGGTCGTGACGTGTGATCACATGTCGCACGGCTCGAGCACGGAATAGATAAAGCTGAGGTTCGGCTCGGTCGGGGGGATTGTCCCAGGGGCATTGTCGTTTTACGGCGGCGGTTCACTTGGTGCTCGTTGAATGGTGAGAATTGAGAGTATATCGGACTCCGGGCTTATACTGATTTATTTTGCGGTGATTAGTTGCACATGTATACCTTACTGCTTATGTACTCCTTGCTGCACCTGTATCCTCTGATGTGCCCGTAGAAGCGGCTTCAATCAAATGGAATAAAGCCTACACTCTGAAGGTTCTTCTCTCGTTTTCATTTCAATTTATTCCATTTGGTTTTCTCGGCTCTCTCAACCAACGATGGACAAGATCTACAAACCGGAGAGGTTCGACGCAGACCCAAATGCGACTGACTCAGAAATGAAATGGTCGCATTGGTTCCGTTCCTTCTCACACTATCTGACCATCATCGAAGAGGGAGCCGACAAATTGGCCGCCCTTGTGAATCATGTCTCGCCCAGCGTATACAGGCTCTTCTCGGAGTGTGACACCTACGAAGCAGCGATCGACGTGCTGCAGGCGCTCTACGTGAAGCGCAAGAACGAGGTATACATACGACATCTTCTCAACACACGCAAGCAAGCAGCCGGGGAGACAATCAATCAGTTCCTGCAAGCTCTGAAACAGCTGGGAAAAGACGGCAGCTTCCGGGCCGTAAACGCCGAGGAACACCGAAATGAAGCGACCCAGGAGGCACTTATCCAAGGACTCAGATCAGCCCACATACGGCAACGCTTACTAGAGAAAGCGCAACCCACTCTTGAAAAGGTAGTCGACCAGGCTCGAGCGATGGATACGGCTCAGCAGCAATCTGAGTCATTTGGGACACCGATGCTGCTAATGAACACCGCTACGGTGGAAACTCAAGGAACCCCACAGACACAGACACAGCCTGACACAGGGGATGGAGAAAAACCCGAGGAGTCGGATACCCAGACCTCGTCAAACTCCTCAGCAACTACTCCGGTTGGTAAATGCTTCTTTTGTGGGTACAAAAGACACCTCCGCCACAAATGCTCCGCCAGAGATGCCACATGCATGAATTGTGACAAGAAAGGGCATTATGCCAGGGTATGTAAATCTACTCTAAGGAGAAATAAACCCACTTCTGCGGCTCTCTACTCACAAAAGAAACTAACTGCAGCCTCACCGGGGAATCTATCCAAGGCTATCATCAACGTACGAATTAACGGGCATATGGCTGAGGCTCTGATTGATACCGGTAGCTCTGAAAGTTTCGTCAACAGCTCGCTAGTGAAGGGCAGGAAATGGAAGATCCACCCGACAGACAATACGGTATGCATGGCCGCCACATCACTACAGTCCCGCGTACGAGGGTACTGCAATGTTGAATTGGACGTAAAAGGGTACACGCATCGGGATGTAAGGGTACTGGTGCTTCGTGATTTATGCGCAGACGTAATTCTGTGTCATAATGTCCTCAAGCAGCACACGAGCGTCGAAATACCCTTTGGAGGAAGCAAACCTCGTCTAATTTTAAATGCTTTGACCACCGCAGAGGCAACGTCCCCCCAGCTGTTTGCTAACTTGTCGCCGGTCTGTAAACCGATAGCGATCAAATCGCGGCGATATACCACTGCTGATATGAACTTCATCACTTCAGAGACCAAGCGATTACTGGAAGAAGGAATTATAGAACCGAGCGATTCGCCATGGCGCGCACAGGTGTTGGTCACCGCCAATCAGAATCATAAGAAACGAATGGTTGTCGATTATTCCCAAACGGTCAATCGTTTCACCCAACTCGATGCCTACCCTTTGCCGCGCATAGACGAGATGGTCGAACGCGTGGCCAATTATAGGATATTCAGCACCATCGATTTGCGAAGCGCCTATCATCAAATTCCCATCCGAGAGGAAGACAAACCTTACACCGCATTCCAGGCAGGTAGACGCCTCTACCAATTCAGGAGGATTCCGTTCGGTGTCACGAATGGAGTAGCTTGCTTCCAACGAGTTATGGACGACATCATCTCAGATGAAAACCTCAAAGACACTTTTGTTTACGTGGACAATGTCACAGTGTGCGGTAGGGATCAGGGGGAACATGATATGAATCTGGACAGATTCTTGAGCATTGCTAGAAAATATAATCTGACCCTCAACTACGAGAAATGCGTTTTCTCGGCAAGGTCAATTGACCTTCTCGGCTACACAATAGCCGACGGCACGATTAAGCCAGATCCTGAACGATTGCGCCCACTTCGTGAGCTACCCCCACCTCAGGACCTGCAGACAATGCGCCGGGTGATCGGCATGTTCGCTTACTATGCAAGATGGATTTCGCAATACTCCGAGAAAATACATCCCCTAGTGCATTGCAAAAACTTCCCACCAGATGCGGCTGTTGTAACAGTTTTCCACAACCTCAAAGATGATATCAGTAATTCCGTGGTATTATCGATCGATAGCTCGGTGCCCTTCGTGGTGGAAACAGATGCTTCTGATCACGCGATAGCTGCTACGCTTAATCAGTCTGGGCGACCCGTCGCGTTCTTCTCGAGAACTCTCTCTGGAAGCGAGCAGAGACACTCGGCAATAGAGAAGGAAGCGTACGCCATTGTCGAAGCCCTACGTAAATGGAGACACTATTTACTGGGAAACCATTTCACGCTCGTCACGGACCAACGATCCGTGGCATTCATGTTTGATGGGAAAAATAACGGGAAAATTAAGAATGAAAAAATTATGAGATGGCGGATAGACCTAGCTTGCTATAGTTACGACATAGTCTACCGGCCCAGGAGGGAAAACCCTGCTGCAGACACCTTCTCTCGGGTCTACTGTTCGGCGACAATCAGTCGGGCTTTGCAAGACCTCCATGTTTCTCTGTGCCACCCGGGGGTAACCAGGATGGCACATTTCGTGCGCAGACAAAACCTTCCCTATTCTATTGAAGATATTAAACAAATGAATGCTTCATGCCCTGTTTGTGCTGAACTAAAACCCAGATTCTATGGTGCGGCTCCTGGCAGACTGATCAAGGCCACTTCTCCCTTCGAGAGACTAAACATTGACTTCAAAGGGCCCCTGCCGACCGAGACAGACAACAGATACATATTCACTGTTGTTGATGAATATTCAAGGTTCCCTTTCGCATTTCCGTGCTCGGATATGACCTCGGGCACTGTTGTGAAATGTCTGTCTGACCTCTTCGCTATGTTTGGGAAACCTTCGTACATACATTCAGACAGAGGGCCGTGTTTCATGTCGGCCGGGCTAAAACAATTCCTATTAGAGCACGGCATAGCAACTAGTCGAACGACGGGTTACAACCCACAGGGTAATGGGCAGGTGGAACGATATAATGGAGTTATTTGGAAAGCCGTAACTCTGGCGTTGAAATCGAGAGGACTGGGCCCCGAGCGGTGGGAGGTTACCCTTCTCGACGTTCTGAATTCCATACGCTCTTTGCTCTGCACGTCCACCAATGCTACTCCTCACGAACGAATGTTTACTCACCAGCGGCGTTATGTTGACGGCCAATCGGTGCCCAACTGGCTAACCCATCCCAGAACAGTGTTCATGAAATGCCCGGTACGACAAAGCAAGTATGAACCCATGGTGGAGGGGGTCGAACTCATCGATGCTAATCCAGAGTATGCTCATGTCAGGCTCCCGGATGGCAGGGAGACCACTGTGTCGGTTCGTCATTTGGCTCCCTCAGGTACTCCTCCCGCAGGTACACCACCATCTGGCACTCCTCCCTCTGACATCCCCTCCCCAGGTGTTCACCCCCCCAGGAACTCCACCCGAGAATGGTGGCGACGGAGCTGCCGCGTTCCACCCGAGAGCGATCGGGGAGTCATCCCCGGCACGAGTCGAAGCTCACCAAGAGGATCGGAAGCCTCCCTCAAGTGAAACCGCCATTTACTCCCGGAGAGGTCGACGGATAATACCCCCTCGCCGACTCAATCTGTAAAGGGGATTATCGGCATCCTCGATGCTCATGCTCCTATATGCTCGTTACGTAATATATCGATGCTCATTACCATGCTCCTACAACTCAAAATAATCCTCACTGCTTGGCATGTATGCTTCTGTAGTTTAGATAGTTCGCGTTGCTTGAAATGTATACTCCTGTAGCGCTGAAGTAATCATGGTGCGTTAGTTGGGCCTCTAGTTACATTTTAAAGACGGGGAGAATGTGGTGAATTGAAGGTCGTGACGTGCGATCACATGTTGCACGGCTCGAGCACGGAATAGATAAAGCTAAGGTTCCGCTCGGTCGGGGTGATTGTCCCAGGGGCATTGTCGTTTTACGGCGGCGGCTCACTTGGTGCTCGTTGAATGGTGAGAATTGAGAGTATATCGGACTCCGGGCTTATACTGATTTATTTTGCGGTGATTAGTTGCACGTGTATACCTTACTGCTTATGTACTCCTAGCTGCACCTGTATTCCCTGGTGTGCCCGTAGAAGCGGCTTCAATCAAATGGAATTTAGCCTACACTCTGAAGGTTCTTCTCTCGTTTTCATTTCAATGACCGTACATTCCCCATTGACCATACATATGAATTTCAACAGATACTATGTTCACTGACGTAGAGAATGATTTTTTAATGTTACAGTTTTTCACAATTCACGGTGTGTCTGCTCCCCGGTGTGAAGACTTCACGCCACCTCCTCCCCCCCCCCCCTTTCAAGTGACCTCCCGGTAATCTGAACCCGATTTCATATTACCCCCGCAATTTGCCATTAACCCCCCTCCCTGATTTCGCTGAAATGATAAATTCTTATGCCCACAACTCGTGATACGTTTATTGAATAGAACACGTAAAACGTACAAGATTGAAAGCTCGTCTCAAATCTGGAAACATAAAAAATGTAACAAAAATGTTAATTATATTGGTGGTGGTGGTCGTATGGCAGCTTAGCTGCGGGGAAGCTATCATTTCTTGAAGCGCGACTGTGTCGCTGATGCAGTGCCCCTCTACCAGTACACACACTGGAACTGGTACTCATTTCGCCGACCTCGGAAGGATGACAGGCTGAGTCAACCCCCCTGATGCAAACTCAGCGGCCGACGGGGTTTGAACTCAGGACCCCGAGCCAACACTCAAACCACTGAGCCAACACCAGGCTTATTAATTGTATTAAAACCACTCATACACTTGTTCAAAGTGCATGACATATTATATGCAAACACAATCTATCTATAATTCCAGCAATGTGTGTGTGTGTGTGTGTGTGTGTGTGTGTGTGTGTGTGTGTGTGTGTGTGTGTGTGTGTGTGTGTGTGTGTGTGTGTGTGTGTCTGCGACCGCCGTTTCTCGACGACCGCCGGTCCGAAGGGGGGGCGAGAGAGAAGGGGGCGAGAGAGAGGGGGGCGAGAGAGAGGGGGCGAGAGAGAGGGGGCGAGAAAGAGGGGGCGAGAGAGAGGGGGCGAGAGAGAGGGGGCGAGAGAGAGGGGGGCGAGAGAGAGGGGGGCGAGAGAGATGAGAGAGGAGGGGTGAGACTAGGGGAGAGAGAGGGGGGAGAGAGAGGAGGGGCGAGACGGGGTGAGAGAGGGGGGGCGTCATAATTCTTCTTCTTCTTCGTTTGATATGACGTCACAATTGACGCTGGGGACCTGAGTATGTTTCCCAGGTGTTTCCCAAGTTATGGCCATTTACGATACGGTTGGTCCGATCTAATTGAAACAATGCCCCAATCCAGTTGTCGTTTACGAGAGTGAAGGAACGAAGCTGCACATACGGGCCCACACTCGTATATACAAAGATTCAACCTAACAAGAGAAATTTAGAAGGAAAAAGTATAATAATTACAAGAGTGAATATTCATTAGGAATACAGAATTACAACTAAGTTAAGCCTGGTGTTGGCTCAGTGGTTAGGGTGGCGGCTTGGGATCCTAGGGTCCTGAGTTCAAACCCTCCTGGCCGCTGAGTTAGCATCAGGGGGGTTGACTCAGCCTGTCATCCTTCCGAGGTCGGCGAAATGAGTACCAGTTCCAGTGTGTGTACTGGTCGAGGGGCACTGCAGCACTGCATCAGCGACAGAGTCGCGTTTCAAGAAATGATAGCTATCCCGGCAGCTAAGCTGCCAAAGGACACCACCACCACCACAACTAAATTGTGAATTAAAAAGAAGGATATCATAAAAATATGGCAAAAACTATAACTGTATGAGAAATACTGATTTCAATTAATAACAATATTAAAATATAATTATTCATAATAAAATCAAAATTCATTGCAAACTCTTTAAAAGCGGTCATGTGGTCAATGGTTTTTCCCTAATTAGTTTTCAATATCAATTAAATTACTATTTTTTTGTAAATAAACATACATAAATAAATGTTTTGAGGGAGGTAATCTGAAATCGTAGGGGGTAGGATGAAATCAATTTCACGCGATTTCAAGTTACCTGGGGGGGGGGGGTAAGATGAAGGAGGGGGTAGTTTGAAATCGCTACACCGGTCTGGCCACTCCGAGGCGTTGTATGTTGATTTCGTCATTACCGTAACATCATTACCATAACGTTTTAGTTTCGTTACGGTAATGATGATTTGTGTTACGATGATGATTTGTGTTACGGTAATGATGATTTGTATTACGGTGATGACGATTTGTGTTACGGTGACGATTTGTGCTACGGTGACGATGATTTGTGTTACCGTGACGATGATTTTTGTTACCGTGACGATGATTTGTGTTACGCTGACGATGATTTGTGTTACGCTGATGATGATTTGTGTTACGCTGATGATGATTTGTGTTACCGTGGTGATGATTTGTGTTACGCTGATGATGATTTGTGTTACGCTGACGATGATTTGTGTTACACTGATGATGATTTGTGTTACGCTGATGATGATTTGTGTTACCGTGGTGATGATTTGTGTTACGCTGATGATGATTTGTGTTACGCTGATGATGATTTGTGTTACCATGATGATGATTTGTGTTACGGTGATGATTATTTGTGTTACCGTGATGATTATTTGTGTTACCGTGATGATGATTTGTGTTACCGTGGTGATGATTTGTGTTACCGTGGTGATGATTTGTGTTACGGTGGTGATGATTTGTGTAGTGATGATTTGTGTTACGGTGATGATGATTTGTGTTGCCGTGGTGATGATTTGTGTTACCATGATGATGATTTGTGTTACGGTGATGATGATTTGTGTTGCCGTGATGATGATTTGTGTTGCCGTGATGATGATTTGTGTTCCGGTGATGATTATTTGTGTTACGGTGATTTGTGTTATGGTCATGATTTTTGCACACTGTCCACGATTTCTCATCAAACATGGTGATATTGATTTCTTATTGATGACAACTTTTTCTTATGTTTCTCCTTAAACATGATGGAGATATAATATTCTTGGCATCTTTGACGTCTCTTGAAAACATTATTGTCGGATATACAAGACCTTTCATTTCCGTTACGGTAATGACTCGACGGCCATTTCGCACTGAAATCGCTGTGAAAAATCGGCTAAATGAGAGGTAATTCAGCGCACTGCTTTCATCAAATACACCTGAAACCACGTCCCATTTGCCACATATTCGGACCTGAAAATTTTAATCTTGTTCAAGGAATTTTCTAATCTTGCCACCTCCTGATTCTGTCACTTATGTGAGAAGGACCTGCATACATTAGCCACCATTCATTATCTGGGTGCCAATTTTGAACAACATGGGTAAATGCATGTCCGATAAATAGTTGAGGACGTGTTCAACACCGGTTTTTGTTTTTTTTTTGTTACAACTAAAATGGCCGCCAGTCGGCCACTTTGGATCTGTTGTCGAAAAAAACTGCCGCGCATGTGTATACCAACATGTGTTGTCTTTTGGCCGAGTACGAATAAAATCGGTCCATACATGTCTGAGATATGGTTGTGGACACACGGGCACACAGACGCACAGACTGACATGAAAATGGAAACTAAATCCATAATCCCCTGTTTCGGACAAAATGCATTGGGGGCTAATAATTCTAAACTGGTGCCTGATTGGCTGTGACTGCTGCACACATTGATAAGCTCGTGTTTGGTGCCATTGGAATGCTTTTGTCCACCTTGTTTTCCCTCAACCTTATCTATCTTCTGGTGGTAAAGTTGTTTTCAAACTCATCTTATTGACTGACCTACAAATGACCACTGAAGTGCTCATTCTCCCTCCCCTTTTAAAGATAGCCACAATGCAGTTGTTATCTTATGTTTGTCAAGCTCTCTGTAACTATTACCAGATGTCTCCCCTTTTACCCCTTCCCCTTTCTGTTTAAGTATAAAAAGGTTCTGATCCATGTTTAGGATCAGAGAAAGGACATCATGCTATATTGCTTCGACCTTGTTTTATTACTGTTTAATATATCCTCTCTCTCCATGCGCATGTGGTAAGTGTTTCAAACTCCTAAGAGAAGAACTGAATTTCTTCAACATATGTCATCAGAGTTTTTTTGATGCAAACACTCATATCATCAGCATAAGCAATGGTCTTTATAGTATGGTTTAAACCTCTAACAGCAAAATCAGACAGAGACTTACGAAGAGTGTTGAAGAGGGGTTTAAGGGATAGGGTGTATCAGGCACCTGAAAGTGGACAGCTCTGCCGAACACCTCTTTCAATACAAAAGGGTGGAACAAGTTAATTGCTGATGTTGAACAGGGCAGATCTATTCAAATAACAAATGTACGCATGATAAAGGAAAAGGTCCAAAACCAAATCATTTTAAGACTTCGGACCAGTATTCATGAGAAACATAATCAAAAGCCTTCTGATCTCGGAAAACGAGGCCATCACTTGCATGAGAAATGTCACAAACATCAATCAAATCATGAATAACAGAAATATTGTCATGGATACTATGACCAGGAAGACAGAAGGTTTGATCCATATTTACAATGTCTTTGAGGAAGGGTGGAGCGCAAAGCAATAGCTTTGCAAAATATTTTATAATCCAAGCACAGTAACGATACCGGCCTCCACTGGGAAATGAGTAACGGATCGCGTTTCTTGGGAAGATATGTTCAGGAACTGTTGCTCTTCTGTGGCTCAATGGGAGTTCTTCTTTTTGAGGCTCTCCTGGAAGACCGAGTGCAGTTCGAGGCCAATTAGGTCCCAGAAAGATTCAAAAAATTCTGTCGGTAATCTGTCAAGGCCAGGTGATTTTTCCTTTGCCAAGGCTCTTTGGCACGATTGAGAGTTCTTCAAGTGTAAATGGTTTCTCAAGGCTCTGCCTCTGCTCTGCGGGTTAAGGTTGAAATGCCATCAAATGAGAAACCATTGAGAGTTTTCATCATACGGTTCCATTCGTGGGATGCTCTGCTTTGCTGTGCATGGGATGTTGGAGTATAGTGTGGGTTTCTTGCAAGAAAAGTACAGGATGTTGCAAAAAGATCCGGACAACTTTAGTTGTTAATATATTTAGAACCACAAAGGATACAACGAAAGCTTTTGGTTTATATGATACAGAAACTCATAAAGGTTTGCGCACATCATCAATACATTTCAATGTGAGCTACGTTTGTCACGCGCTGGACATCAAGGCAGTACATGAGTTCTTTCCATAGTCGGCTCAGCATGTTTGTGTCCACCAGTGCATATGCAGCTGTGATCTGAGAATGAAGATCCTGCAGATTTGCCACATTGGTGCTGAAGACAACATCTTTGACAAACCCCCACAGAGGAAAATCAAGGGGGGTTATGTCTGGTGATTGCGGGGGGCAGGCGGTTGGTCCATCTCGGCCAATCCAGCGACCTGGAAATTTTTCTTTCAGGACGGCTCGAATGACGAAGGCCCAATGATGGGGAGCGCAGTCCTGTTGAGACATGATATCGGGTTGCAGGTCTTCAATCTGTGGGAAGGCGAATCCTTCCAACATGTTCATGTAAATTGTTGAGGTCACTGTATCCTCCGCAAAGAAAAACGGACCCACCATGCAGACCTTTGGACTATCGCGTATGTTTTCAATGACTACATGGGGGTTTTCAGAGTCCCAGATCCTCACATTGTGCGGTTAACCTTTCCCGATACATGAAAGCAAGCTTCGTCTGCGAACATGACGTTTTTAAGGTAATCTTTGTCATCCCCTATGCGACTGAGCATTTCCAAGGCAAATGCCTTGCATTTGGGTCATGGGCATCGATCCCGGGGATCGGGGGGACCGGGGATCGGGGGGACCGGGGGGGGGGTATGCAGCAACATGCAGGGTATGTTGGTATGCAGCCCCACGCTGTAGATATTCTGTACATGTACTGTACGGTGCATATAGGGGGCGACGGTAGTGAACATGATGTACACTACGGTCGCCCCCTATATGCACCGTCCCTTCTATACACGGCGCTGGCTGGCCGCTCACGCCTCACACCCACTGACAGCAGTTCTGTCGCTCACACTCATACAGTGTACATGGCTGAAAATGAAACTCGGAATTTCCACTAGGTACCTACTTTGAGCATATGCGTTCAGCTCAGCGATGTGTCACAACCTGCGTTGCTACAGAACGGGGCACAGGTCATTAGATGCCTAACATGGAGAAGCAAAATACTAAGATACCAAGATGCCTGAGCACACCTTGGGAGAAGGGTCCAGTTACCGGTCCCCCCCCCCACATTTTGGCTTGGATCAACGCCCTTGGTTTGGGTCCATCATTTGGTTTGACTTCCTGCAGAATCTGCACTTTATCGGCGTAATGATTCAGTCTTTTATTCAAAGTCCAGTGTACAGTGGTTGTTGGTAGTCCCAGTTCTCTGGATTCGTGTCAAATTGATTGTCTGGGACTTTGTTTAAATGATTCACGAACTCAATCAATGTCTGTTGCACTTGTGCTTGGTCGACCGGTACTTTTCTGTTTCTGCAAACTTCCAGTCTCCTTAGACCTATTGTACCACTCTCTGATTCCGGTCTGTGATGGTGGATCCCTTCCATACCTTGTAAGGAAATTACACTGAACTTGCGTGTCGGATCTCGTCTCGATGAACCATTCGATGCACTGATATTTCTCCTGTGGAGTTCTCATTTTCGTTTACATTAAACCACCAGACCTGAAAGTAAAGAAAACTTTATGAGTTTCTCTATAATATCAAACAAAGCGTATCGTTGTACGACTTGTGGTACTAAATAATGAACAACTAAAGTTGTCCAAGTCTTTTTGTAACAACCTGCACATCTAGTTTTCTTTGTGGTGTCAGGTTAACTACTTGAAGTTTGTGCAACTAGCTCTCATCGCCATTGATGTTTAAACTACCAAAAATCATCGTTTGAGTTCATATTTTGCTTTCAAAATGTCTATTTCCTGCTACACTGAGGTTAAGTGAAGTGGTGGTCGCTGGGCCAGCAGATGATGTTCCTCGCCGTGTCACTAAATCCGTGCAGGTCAGAAAAATGATCGATGATATCGATGCGTCTCTTTCTGAAGATGTTGTTAAGGAATTTCAAAATTTGGGTTGACGATATGTTTGATTCGTTTATTTTCGGAAAATCCTCAATTTCATAACATTCCCCTTCAGACATTGAGTGAAGCATGATCCGGGAAACTTTCAATCACCAGTTTGTGGGCCGCTGGAGTAATTTGTGGTGTGCAGGTGTCAGCCTGCTCCATATTAATAGCACGAGGGTCTGGAGGAATTAAAGGAACCTCGGGTAGTGTGGGGGGGGGGAACGGGGGAATATGTGACAGGTTTGATAATTTGAGGTTCTCACTTTTATCAGTGTGCTCAGAAACGTTATGTAAAAGAGCTGGCACAGACACTGTTGGGGTTGGAAGGTCATCATTAGTCAAAATGGGAGGGGGGGGGCAATTAGGGTATGTTCAGTTTTTGTGCCCTGTAGTATTTTTTTTTCATTCGAGTCTCGATGCAGTTCGTCGTCGTTCACACGAAGAGGAAAACAGGACAGTTTTACTTTTAATGATTTCTTGAGGTGGAGTCTCATTTTCCTCCAGAGCATTTTGGGGGCAGGTCTCGGGTATGGGCAGAGTCCACATTCCCATGTTCGAGGGATTCTTACCGTTTGCTCGTCGTAGTCTGGCCAGAAAGGAACATTCCTGAAGTTTCTGACTATAATTACCACCTTTTCTTGATGAGGTGTCGATGAATTTTGAGGCGTTTCCTCTTCCTCATTGAGGAAACAAGTGTAAAACCATTCCAGATGTTCATGTTATCGGAAGGTTTTCAGTTTGATACTGTATTGTCTGAGGCAGTAACCGGTGTAGTTTCTTTGACAGTGTTGTGAGATATGACCCTCTGCTATAGAGGGTGCCGATTGGGGACCCAAGCATGACAAATGACCGCTATTTCCACAAGTAAAGCATTTTCATATTTCCGTTGATGCGTAGACTTAGTAATCATGATTCTTGACATGAAATTTAAATGCTACGTTTAGTACTTTTTTCGATGTTGAATGTAGGAAGCACAATGTACGTCTGTCGCCGGAAGGGACATTATGTGCTTCGCCTGTTCGTTCCGGCAGCCCAGAGGTAAGGTTTTGATCTGGGACACGCCAGTCCCATACCAAGATAGCTCCACTAACAGTGGCTTTGTTCTTAATGAACGGTGGGACATTCGATAATACTATTTTTGCAGCTGGGGTATCGAGTGAGGAAACCAGAAGGAAGTGAGTGTCCATTGTCGGTGGACAAACCAACGGTGAGAATCTCATGTATGAGGCTTTCTTCTGCTAAGAAAACCACTACATGTTTATTCATTAGTGACACTGCACAAACCTTATCCATCCCGATGATATTACCGATCGCAATAACAACATGTTCAACACTGACCTCGTCGGGAGGAACACACCATGCCATGCTTCCGTGTAAGGGCCTCGAAAGCCGCATGTCGACATTTCTCTAATAGAAAATTCCCCGGACTAAGCCGAGTTGGGGCCAGGGGAAAAGGGAGGGGGGGTACAGCTTTATGTAAAAAGCAGGGATTTAAAAAAAAAAGAAGCAAAAAGTGCAACTCGGCATATAGCAGCACGAGAAAACTAACGTGGAAAAGCACAGCTCCCAATGAAAATAAGACAAGAAACCATGGCGACCCGTTAGAGCGCTAGTGGAAAACTCATCCCTCTGCTTCACGGTAATCTGTGGGTTCCCGCACTCTCTCTCTCTCTCTCTCTCTCTCTCTCTCTCTCTCTCTCTCTCTCTCTCTCTCTCTCTCTCTCTCTCTCTCTCTCCCTCTCACACACTATCTATCTCTCTCTCACTCTCTCTCTCTCTCTCTCTCTCTCTCTCTCTCTCTCTCTCTCTCTCTCTCTCTCTCTCTCTCTCTCTCTCTCTCTCTCTCTCTCTCTCTCTCTCTCTCTCTCTCTCTCTCTCTCTCTCTCTCTCTCTCTCTCTCTCTCACTCTCACTCTCACTCTCACTCTCACTCTCACTCTCACTCTCACTCTCACTCTCACTCTCACTCTCTGTGTTTCTGTCGATTGTTGAGGGGGGGGGGGGTGCAGGAGGGAAGAGGATGAGATGGGATGGCGAGGGGTATAGTGTCTGGTCTGCTGGAAACGGAACGGTGGGGGCCCAGACAGAGAGTAATGATGTGCAGATAACCAAAAGGGGGGGGGGGAAGTGTGAAAACAATGTGAAGAGAGATAGAAGAGTAGACAAACAGAGCAGCTCACAGCCTCTAAAATAAGCAGCCACCATGACACCACACCCAACACAACAAAGGCCAGAGAGAGAGAGAGAAAGAGAAAGAAGAAACATTGAAACCTGTAAGTAAGATGATTTGGTTAAGAAGCGTTAATTAGGGATAATAAATATCATGGGTCAGGATGGGGGGAGAGGCACATGAGGTGATGGTGCACTGCCTGTTTGAAGAAAAATACTACAGTAATGGAATCCAGTATTCGCTGTGACAAAATTAATTGAAAAGCCTTTTTTTTCTTCTTCTTTTAACAAATAAGCACTGACAACAACCAATGCCACTTATACCATGAAAACAAAATATCAGAGTGAAAATGAAAAAAAAGAACCAACAATATTATCAAGTATATTCAGCTTTAAGATGTCTGTGCGTTCTGGCGCAGAAAGCCTTCAGCCTGGATGTTGTTGGGTGACCCACAGCGGCATCTGGTTTCACAATTATTATTGCGGAATATAAGAACGATCACACTAAGCAATATGACCACTCTGTCTTGCCAGTAAGTCCCTGCACAGCATAGCTTCCAAAGGAGGAACTTGCCCTGGTGGACCTTATTTGAGTACATGATGAGGTAGCATGGACTTGAGAAGTGCTGGAGCTTCCTCTGTGTGTAGTTTGTACATTGGACTCAGACCTGCTACAGTTCTCCTGTTTGATAGAGGGTCGACATTAAATTCCTGCGTTGGGGCCTTGATGATACGTCCAGCACGACGTTGCACATCATCCCGCTTCATAAGATGCATGGTACTTGCAGACATCCATGCGAGAGGAGCATACACCATTGTGCTCCGGACATGGGCTTTGTACACCCGGGCTAGGCCAGGTGGATTCAAATATGGAGAACGGATTCCGACGAAACTTTGTGGACGTGTTCGGTGTGTGACAAGGACGAATTGATTCCATTTTGATGAAGATCTGAATCCAGGTTTGTATATGAGAATTATTTAATTTTTTTAACTGATTCTTCACCATTGAGAGATGGGGACAAAAACTATGTAAAGCATGATATTCCAAAAAGTTGAGGACGAGTTGTGACAAAACGAGGTGGATGAGTTGGTTTGGTGACGAGAACAAGCCGATTCGATTTGGTTCAGGTCTGGATTCAGATCCGGATTCAGTTTGGGATACCAAACGTAAACTGTTTAGCCTGGTGGAGGTGTGCGCTCTACCGAGGGCCGTTCTAGTTTTACATTAAATTGTATATTATGCCAAATGGAACAGAGGTTGGAATCGAACTTCATTGTTTTATTTATTTATTTTTGAATCACCAGAAATTGCTTCTGCATTTACAGTACAGTACTTGTAAATAATTGCTGCAAGGTAATCATTTTGAAGTGATGTCAATTTAATTTCCTTATTCATTTATATGCTAATTAGCTGACATTTCTTTAAGTGAACTGGAACTATTTTATATGTTATTACATTTCTGACGTTTTAACACACATTTTCTAAAGAAATACAATTAATTTTCCAATCACTCTTGAATATGACGGCAGATTGAAATCCCCTAACAGCACAATATGTTATTTGCTCTGATCAATGTATGCTTTATTATGACATCTTCGTAAAGAAATGCACCGGGGCTTTCATTTAAAATTTTTACTTTGGTGTCGTGTTTATCTTTGTTTCAAAAATAGTATCAATTGTATCAAAATATAACCCTATCTTAAATATTTTTGAGAGGCCAAATATTTATTACATATGTAAAAACCGTATCTTTGAATTCGAAGTCGCAGAACAATAATAATTACATCATAACCATTCCACTCAATGAAAGCAAACCATCACAATAAAATGCAGAAAATCTCATTTTGTTATAATATTGTAACGGTCGGCGATCCGTTCCTGTTGCCCGGTTCGAATCCAGTGGGTGTTGTTAAAGCGACTGCGATGGTCGACCGTTTCGAGAAGCCCCCCTCCGTCGGATCTGCATCTGAATACCATATTACTGCACAGATTGGGAGCTTAAAATGGTCCAGTATCACGTGACTCAATCAAATTAGGCTGAGCAACCTAAGTCACGTGACTCGGTCTTCCATGCGGTGTGGAGACTAACCAATTATTCCCTTAACAGATCTCTATAACCACCAAATGAAGAGCAGCCACCACAGCTGGAATTCACCCCTCGAGACCAGGTATATTTAATGAAGTGAAAATGATGGTACGGGGGAAGGAAAACAGAAGAAACGATAAAGAACAATAGTGAAGCAAACCCCTTAACCCACGACTGATACGCACCCATGATACCAAAAAATGAATGCAGATCCTTAATTATCAATGTTCTTATGGCAATCCTCAGTCACACCATGTGAGAGAAATTTTGGGACAGACAGGACAGAAGAGAGGTTGTCGGCAAACCCGATGCAGAATTGGTGGGGAGGGCCGAAAACCAGGTCTGGCACGGGACAGGGCCACACGGCTTGGCTTGTGAGGAAAGGAGAGAGCATGGCTCAGGCCGAGCGGGAGGGCGGGCTCAGGTGCGATGGCAGGGCAAAATCTATGGCTCCACTCAAGCTGATTACGCAAGTCCTCTCTACTTTTGCCTGTGCACCCACCTTTATAGCGTCTGCCCCGTATGTCACTCATGACGCGTCGTGCCCCTCTACTCTCACTCACCATTGAAGCAAAGGCCCATTTGATGAATGGAGGACTGCCCATCTCCCATTTGTCATGCGGGCGGTCCCTCCCCATCTTGTCTTGAGCTGTCCAAAACATCATTTTCCCACCAAGATCGCACCTCAAGTTTTAGGATCGTTTTAGAAATAAACAAAGGGATAGGTAGACGTCGTCTAATTATTACATAAGCAACGTACAGTATATCTAATGTCACAATTAATTACTTTATGTTTATGCCAGACATTAACTACGGTATGCTATGTTAGACATCTTTTACCCACGAGGAGTCATTTCCACAACAATATTTATTTATTTTTGCTCTTCTCATGACACTCTTTTTACACTCACGGATTTATCAACTTTTAGTTATCACGTCTGCCAACGCAGATCCACACTAATGTTCACAGGGACCAGCAATCTGTCACATCCTTTTTCCCCACTGGATATTCATATCTGAAGAAGCCAAGTGGTAGAAACTGGTCGCACCATTTTGGTGATTGTGAAGTCAGGAAGCCATCTCAGGTGACACACCTCATAAGGCAGGTGCAGTTCTTCAGGTATTCCCAACAGATTCGTTTGTTATAAAACCTCGACCGGAGGTGGTAATTTTCTCTGTTCGGAATCCTCGCCATGTTTAATCTCAACTGCACTCAAGGCAGAATTGCAACCATGTTTTATGAATTGTGTCTGAAATGGACTGTGATTGTGGAGTTCAGGCTCACCTTTTTTCATACTAAAACTCTATTTAATTAGTACGGTGGGATATAACATCACCTGGCGACAGGTGTTCATTTAAACTGCATTGTCGTTTTTTAAAGAAGTTTGGGATGAGGTGAGGCAGTCAGTACAGTGTCCTTGTACACGGCTCAAGGGTAAGAATCTGTGCTGGGAAATTGAGTGTGCATGAAAGCAATCTGGAATGGTTTCTTTCCTGTCCTGGATGTTATTGAGCAGTTCATAAAACAAGCTGTGAAACCAGAAAATCGTGACCAAAATGCCTTTGCAGGCAATAAATCATCTCTATACCGATAAACAGGCCTAATGAAAACACATTTCCATTGCTCTGACGTTTGAATCAGTTCGATGAACGAATGGAGTGAGGCACCGAAGAATAACTATTTTGAACCGAACAGCTTGGGTAAAAAGCACGAGCTCCTGAAAAAAAAGAGGAAAACCGATGGAAAGTGGATTTTCACTCACCAATCAATAGCTGATGCATTTGGGATCAAGTAAGTGTATTTTAGCAAAGAGAAGGACACACCTGGGCAACATTCATATTGGCAAATGTGAAAAACACGAGAGAAAGAGAGAGAAAGAGAGAGCTGTTAGCAGTTAGCATCTCACCTTTGCCTTTGTTTCTTCCCCACACACCCACTCTCCCATTTATTCAAAACTCGATGGCCTATCCATACACCTTAATGGGCGCTGTGAGTTTATAGAGAGCTTTCTCTCTACCTCCCTCTACCGTCTACTTATATCGATCTCTCTGTACCAATATATACACCTCTTTATATCGACCGCTGCCTAAAACTACATCTGTCTTGCTCTTTCTCTCTCCACCTATATCTACCTCCCTCTTGACACGTATCGACCAATCTCTCTACATCTATATCTACCACGGCACTCTCTCTCTCTACTTATAACTACCTCTCTCAACCTCGATAATATCTGCGACTCTCTCTACCTATAACTACCTATCTCTCCACCTCTATCTCTCTACCTATAATTACCTCTCTACCTATATCTACCACTCTCTCTCTCTACTTATAACTATAACTACCTCTATGTACCACTCTCTCTCCACTTATAACTACTCTCTATCTCTACCTATGTCTACCTCTCTCTACCTATAACTACCTCTCTCTCTCTCTCTCTCTCTCTCTCTCTCTCTCTCTCTCTCTCTCTCTCTCGATATATATATATATATATATATATATATATATATATATATATATATATATATATATATATATATATATATATATATATATATATATATATATATACCTACCTCTCTCTCTACCTCGATCTATATCTACCTCTCTCTTCCTATAACTACCTCCGTCTCTGTCTCTCTTTGTCTCTCTCTGTGTCTGTCTGTCTCTGTCTGTCTGTCTCTGGATTTGTGAATATGGTTTGATTGAGGTTTTATCCTGTCTCATTCACATTTCTACTGATCGGTCAAATCAACTTTAAATGAAGTCACTGCAAATGAGGCATCTTGCTTCACTTCGTTTCTTGGTACCACAATTATGAGGAGTCAAACTGCAGTATACTTGTTGCATGCATTTTAAGGAAAATGCCTGACGATGCCTGATGGTAGAAACACCTGTCCAAAATAAATGGTAAAATCCTGAGAATGTGCAATTACTCATACATATTGTCGTTGTTCATGACATCATTCATTCATTGTATATTTATTCCTGTAACTTGGTGTTATATATATATATATATATATATATATATATATATATATATATATATATATATATATATATATATATATATATATATATATATATATATATATATATATATATATATATATATATATATTGGACCATTTTAAACAGAGTCCTCTTACAATTGATGTGTGTTCACTCTCAGCCCATCTCTGTTAAAATAGCTTCATGGGAGATGTTTCTTTGGTGGTAGAGCATTGCTCTGCTGAGATACATTTATTCATAAACTAGCAAATACAATCCATCACTTCACTAACGGGGATATTAAGGGTGGGGGGAGAGAGGAGGGAGGGGGTTGGGAAGATGGAGAGGGGGGGGTAGGGTTGGGAGGGAGAGAGAGAAAGAGGGGTGGGATAGGGGTGAGAGAGGCAGAGGGGTGTGGGAGGCAGACGAGTGAGAGACAGAGAGGGGAGGGGTGAGAGAGGGGAGGTGGAAAGGGATTCTGGCAGATGAGATTCCCAGCTCAATGACTATCCGAGAGACTGCACACACATTGATGAATCACCCTGCCTGCGAAACACCGGGATGACATCTTGTAGCTGGGTCGGGATTCAAACCCCGGCTAGTCAGCTTAGACTGAGCGTGCATACCTCTCGGCTTTCCTGCCATGACATGGCGATTCATTACTTCGTAGCAACTGAAAACATATTTTACTCATTGTGATCATATAATTTATTTTGCCTTCCTCCCTTTGGTATAGAACCGTGGTATCGCCAGTTATTGAAACTTGAAGAATGCTCGCCAAGTGGCTTCACCAAGCAATCCACAAAACGGTTGAAGAAACTTTTCAAAGCGAAATGTTTAATTTTTATTTGTATTTATCCATATCGAAGTGACAGGTCGTTTAATGGAAGAATGTACAAAGAGGGGAAACGTCATGGAAAATAAAATATTGCATTTTCAGCGAGCTAGCCACTACCTGTTGCACCGCAGAACAACACGTGGTCAATGCAGGCGATGACCCTTGAACATTGTTTAAGTCGATCGACATACAGTGGTATTTAGTGACAGTGCGAATATTGTAGCACGTTCGCCAAGTGGATTACGCACTCCAACGAAACGGTTGATAATGCTTCAGTCACATTTGGCTCGGCGGCCGTAGGGTCTAAAAAATCTACGGCCACCAGCAATTATAGGGCGGCCGCAGTATTACCATGGTCACACAATGTAGCAGTCATATATGTTTTTATTTTTTGGGTAGCCGCACGGGGTTTTTAGAAATTGTGGACACCGAAAACGTGGGGGTGCCGTACGGTCTTTGATTTGATGTCGCATGGTGACCTTAGGGCGTCCCTGCGGCGGCCATAGAATTTTCAAGGCAGACGCAAGGTAGCCTCAAGGTGCCCGCAAGGCGACCGCAGGGGGGCCCTAAGGCGAACGTGCGGCCAGATGGACGGTAACGAGTGGATATATATACCAGTTCTTTTTCATATGTATATCATATCTTATATCTGTCATATAGATTGTGGACCAGGTTATATACAGATGGCGCTGGTTGTTCCTCAACGGCAGAGGCTGGGCTACCTGTGCATGCAGCTGAGGCGGGTGCATCGAGAGCGAGATTACCTGATTTCCCTTGTCCTTGGTTGATCGCTTCTTTGGAGGCATGGTGATGTGTCTGGTCTGAGCTGCTGGTGAAATGTGATGATGTGTGTGGCAAACACCTATACTCCGATCTCTAGCGGTAGCGCACGGTCGATGCAGACTGCCACGGAGGCCGTACGTAAGACGCACGGCGGTCGTAGGGGAACCGTGCATCGACCCTGCATTGCCCGCAGGTAGTCACAAAGACCGCAAGGCCACCGTACGGTGAACACAGGGACGCCTTAGGACTACCCTACGGCAACCGTGGAAATAGTGCGGCCGCCGTAATTTTTTTGGGGTTGGCAAAATTCATTTTTCATTGATAAGAGCCTACGGCAGCCGCACAAAAAACGCAAGCCCACCGTCCGCCCGACGTACGGTCGACGTGGAACACATCTACGTCATGGCTACGGCTTGTCAAATTGCTACGGCCAACCTAGAAATGAAAAAAAGTTATAACTCTGTGCTTTAATTCCACGGAGACCCCGACGGCCTGTAAAAGATAGCCATACGGCGTAGGGCCACCCTGAGGCCACCTCAGAAACTCTGTGGCCACCGCACGTTTCTGTCAATTCAGGGGGGTACGGCCGCCATATCCTAGCCGTAGAGCAAATGTGACTCATGCTTAAGGAACGGCTCGCGTGGCACGCGATTAGTAATCACCGAACCGTCTTATTAAATATACACCTCCCGGAGACACCAAATTGTCAAATATGTCCGAATTGTACAATTGAACACTTTTCGTTAGGAGTTGGAACTGCTTGTAAGTTCGATACTGGAGCTCAAGTTTTGTAATTCGGCTTAGTTTAAGAGAGTCTCGAGGTTAGCACATGTGCCGAAATGAAATAAAGCCACGGACACTGCCATCTCTGGATGGATGTTTATAAGCATTGCAATATATCCAGCAATTTGTAGCTATGATGAGCAAGCATTCGATAATATGAGTGAGGAAAGGAAAAAAAAATATTGTAAAGAAATGGTTGTGGCCTGTTCCAAATCAGGGCATGGTTGAGCAGGCCAAACAAAATGGCGAATGAAACCCCAGCGACGAACCAGGATGCACCTTAAGACCCCATCGATAGCAAGGTGGCCGAGGTTGTGTCTGATAAAGGATATATTTAAATAAGGTCGTTAATTATCTTCAAAAGAGGTGTTTGAATTAACCCAAACACCCAATTTTCAGTCATGCACTTCCTTGGAGTTTTCTTAGTATTCATGCAAAGCTTCAGGCTGATAGGTTTCATGGTTTTGGAGTTATGGAGGACACAAATACTCACACACACACACACACACACACACACACACACACACACACACACACACACACACACACACTCTGATGACTTTAATGGGTGAAATTTTTAATCATCAATTGGTGTGTGTGTAACTGATAGTGCACCGAGTGTGGGGTAACTGATACAGCGTACTGAGTGTGGGGTAACTGATACAGTCCTGTTGGTTGTTTTGATCATGTTTGAGGAAGATGAAAATGTCTGGGACCAATCCAGTTTCATTATCATTTTTCCCAAATAAAACAATGCATTTCAAGTCGTGTAATTTGGCTCTTTGTCGATTTCATGCCGACCATTGCAAATTTTATCAGAAACAAGTCTGAAGACGACGATGGTTCACGAGCGGTATTTGACGATGTGGATTGTTTCAGAAGTCAAGGATGAGACAATTTGATAATGTTTGACCAAGTTATAAAAATGATCAACATGATGTGGTACGAGTAACAGGTTATTAGCTGCAAAATGTCGAAAACCCTGTTTCGTTCAGCAACTTTCAAAATTTGAC
Organism: Eptatretus burgeri; assembly: GCF_056783735.1. NCBI lineage: Eukaryota > Metazoa > Chordata > Myxini > Myxiniformes > Myxinidae > Eptatretus > Eptatretus burgeri. The sequence goes on along the minus strand of NC_140973.1, from coordinate 8,224,223 downwards.
CTTTGCATAACCTTTAAAGGTCACAAAACAATGTTGTCGACATTAAAATAAGGAAACAGGATACGTGCTATAGCTTATTGGAGTTGGTTCGTCGAAGAAGGTCGCAAACCCGGTTCGATTCCCACAACTTTGAAAATTTGACCTTTGTGGCCTTTAAAGGTCAAAGGTCAAGGATTATGACATTTGGTGCAAAACTTCCTCTGGAACATTCCATGAACAATATAACGTCATATAGGCAATATGGCATTTCACACTCCTCGGATTGAATGTAGGTAATTTGGTCACGGGAAATTTGGTCACGGTAAAACGATCACAAGGTAATTCGGTCACAAGGTAATTTGGTCACGGTATAATTATTATTATTTATTATTCAGTGCATTTAAGGCCAGTAAGGCCCAAGAGCAGTAATAAACATTTCCATTTCATGGCCGGCGAATCTTGTTGGCATAATGACGTATTGACCAAGTTTACTGACTACTATAATGGAATCGGAATTTAAAAGTTGAGAGAGACAGAATCGATTCCATTATAGTAGTCAGTAAACTTGGTCAATACGTCATTATGCCAACAAGATTCGCCGGCCATGAAATGGAAATGTTTATTACTGCTCTTGGGTCTTACTGGCCTTAAATGCACTGAATAATAAATAATAATAATTATACCGTGAACAAATTACCTTGTGAACAAATTACCTTGTGACCGAATTACTGTGACCGTTTTCCCATGACCAAATTTCCCGTGACCAAATTTCCTGTGACCAAATTACCGCGCACCCTCGGATTATCCATACTTTGATGAAATCAGCGTAAAAACAATCTTGAAGGGGGCGCCACGGGCAAGGTGTTCGAGATAGAGCAAAATGGTTTCAAGACTTTAGGTGGGGAATGACCTCAAGATTATGCATAAAAAAATTGTCATCTGAGCTCTCAACGTTTGGGCGGTCGTATTATTTTATGTCAAAATTCGCAATTTTCTAAGTTTTTGACCTTGTGACCTTGACCTTGGGACGAAAATGAAAAATCGGATAACGACAAGTTTTAGATAATTCATTTTGCTATTGAAATACCAAAGAACCCATTCCATTCAGTCAATTCCCAAGGAGAAGATAGATTTTTAATCCGACTTCCCCCTAAAAATGGCTATTTTTTTCTGTGTGGCTCCGCCCATAATGGGCGTAGCACGCCCTCATCCAGGAAAACACAAATAGACATTGATATCGAACACATAACCAAGTTTCATCAAGATAGGATCAAAGTCACGGAGTTATTCTCTGGACAGACAGACACACAGCCAGAAGGATAGACACACAGACATAACGAATATAGTGGTCACTCTGGCTGGCGCTCGTGAACAAATACACCACAATTACCCTAATGTGGCATCTGTTGGTCTGTTTATTCTTCCCAGCTGTGCAATTGGCACATGATGCTCAGATACCAGATTCAAATCCCATATACCGTTTCGATTTATCCTTTATCCTTATAATTGTCCTTATTAATGTCCTTGTAATACTCATATGAAGGTGCAATGACATCTCCTCATGTCTTTGTCGAGCACGCGATTTATGTACAATCTCATCTGTGAACCTTCAATCATACTCAAATGCTGCACATATACTCTGAATATACTCCATGCAATAAGTATACTGTATCAGTTACCCCATGCACTAAGTGTATGTACTGTTTCAGTTACCCTTCACTAAGTATATTGTTGCGGGCCAGGGGTCGGGTGAGAAGACAACGAGGTGGGGGAAGACAAGCTATGTTGGTTCCCACCAGACTCTCCGGAATTGTAGGCCGTCTCACACGGATAATTCCGTGACGCGGCGGGTCGCTTAACTGACCGTGGATGCCAATAACTCAACCGCGTGACCTAGGGTCCTCCCGTCTATGGGTTAATCGGGTTACCTAATTAATCATGTGGTTTAATTGCCGAGGAACACGCCCTCGGTATGCTTTGTCTGAACCGGATCACTCTGCCGGATCGGATCACTTTTCCGGATCGGATGCAGCCGAGCGACACTTTCAAGGACATACCGGCTAAAAGGAACGGATCGTTGAGAATAAATAAAAATGCTTTTATTCTTCTGTCCATCAGATTATTTTCACAAATTTATTTACAAATGGGGCACAGTGATATAGATATAATAGTATAAAAAAATATTGAAAACATGCATGGCTTTGGTTTAGAGTAATTTTGCATTTTTGTCCGACTGCACGTCACACTTTTTTGAATTTGATTAAAAAATAAATTTTCTTTAAAACAATTTTAAAATATTTTTCCAGGTATTTAAAAAATATTTCATTAATTTAGGAGGCAGTTCAAACAGTTTTGGAGAATTTAGAGAGCTTTTTTTTACTCCCAGAATTGATTGAATTGAAAATTTACGTCCAAGAATTTGTTCGATAAATCTCTCTTTTAGTGCTTTTCAGCATCTGACAGTCACTGAATAGAGCAGTAGTAAAAAAATATGTATGTATTATTTCTTAATAATCCCACAAATTGGTATTTTGATTATTACATTAGTTGCTTGAATAAGTTACATACTATGACCTTCATTTATTTTGCCAAAAAAGAAAAATTAGGTAATTTCATTGAAAACTCACAAAACCATCAGAATAAGTACGTACCCTTTCTTCAAAGTATCATATTTCGGTATATATAGACGGCCAGCCAAGACTATCACCGGGGTCTAAAAATTAGTCCCGTAGGCATTTCTTGTTAAAAGTGATTATGCATGTCCGAAAGTAAGATGATAGGGTGAAGCTTCAGAATATACCCCATACTATCTCGAACTTTGACCTTTGAGGGCAAAGGTCAAGGTCAAATGCCAAATTCCTCATTTTTTTAGTTATAGTGAATTTTGTTTCAGCATTGCCACATCTATGTGCCTGTGTATGAATTATTCGCCTAGGCTACTGTCCTTTCGTCTCAGCAATAAATTTAGACGCGAGATTTACTTGAAAACATGAAAGGCCGCAATTGTAAAATGGCCATTTTCTCGAATTTCTGAAGATGGACCCATGTAATCTTCTCACGTGAGTTCTCAACTCGTAAGATGAACTCATGTGAGATCAAAACGTTGTATAAGAGAGTTGGCACATAAGAGAATATTTGAAATATAATTTGCTCACCCATATAGCTGTAGTTAGTGGTAGTCATTATTGCAGTTGGCAGCGTCACACCCGCATGCTGGGATACAGTTCTGGCGAGACTTTCTGCACTTACATGCACTCATTCGACACTTGCTTTTACATGCACAAGTGACTAGTTCAGTACAAGAAGCTGGAATGGCAGGGAGTCGCATCCACACGATCTCAAGTTCAGAGTCTGTTAGCTTCCAGCCACCCGTCTCTTCTGGAGCTTCAACTGCTATCCGAAGTTTATCAGCCTGGTACCAGATTTTCGCCTGATGATTTGACCTGATATGATGGATCTCGAATGCGTCGAAAGTTGGCGGTAGCGTTTCGAAATCCCGGAGACCTTTTTCGAACATCTGGGATTTGGCAGAGAGCAGATCGTCAACATTGTCCACTCCATACAAATGGCACAGGAACTTTTCAGCCTCGTCAGTGGATCCATCACGCCCAATATTCGCCAGTAGCTCCGGCTGTTCCACGTACACTTTCCAGCAGCTCCGTTTCCCGTATCCGTAGAACAAAGACGTCACATTACATCCGGTAAAGGCATGAAATCCGAGCAGATTGTTCTTGACAGGACGCGATAGCTTTTGTACAATTGGTGCAATTTGGTAGTAGACACGTTTTTTGCTAGTCCCACTTTTCATCCACAGATCAACGTTTGCATCACTGAAGAAATGGATGAGGAGTAATAATACATCTGTATCCTTGCTCTCCATGACCACTCTCTTGTATTTCTCCCTGATGGTATGTGCTGCATGTGCGACCATGCACGTATCGGCGTCTTCATGGTTCGCGGCCAAATCAGTAATTTGGCCACGTGTAGTTGACGTCGACATCTCCGGTTCAGCGAAACCTCCCCTTACTATCAGCTCGCAAGACTGTGGGTAATTCCGATCGGTCGAAATGCGGTACTCAGCGACGAATTTAGCGAGGTCAGCTTTGTTCTGGTCCAGGGTTATGAATCTGTCCCATACCTCTGGCAATGGTACGTCTCCTCGATCAATGATTTTTCGGATTGGTCGCTTCTGCCCACGCTTTGATCTAGTTGCCGATTTTATTGACCCTGTTCCGATGTACCGATCGAAGACGATGTCGATGCGAGTGAATGACTGGTGAAATAGCTTTACAATCCTCTCGTGTATGTGCGACGAAGGTCAGCAAACGTGTGACAATGAGACGGCTTCCCCATCGCTTGGATCATGGCGTGACCATCGATGATGAGAGCTGACGGCTCCTGCAGGGATGGAATATTCGCCGGTGTTTCGATATCCACGTCGTTTGTCAGGATATGAAGCATATCAGCCTTGTTTGTCTGATTCATCTGTCCGTTTCTCTTGACTAGCGACGATGGAAGCGACGAAAGTTCATGCTGAAGAATCCTGGACATACGACACCGTCCAGCTCTGGTTGCATTGAACAACCTCAGTATGAGTTTTGCGTCTGCCTTGATGAATTTCTTCTCGGCTGTTGAGGTCAGAGCTGTGCTTTTGTAGAGATGAGCAAAGGATTTGGAATTGATCCTCGACAGCGTATGGAAGAAACCCGTCTCTCGAGTTACCAGCCTCTCATCCACAAAACTTTGTAACCTTCGAAGACCTCGCTCATAGGCTGACAACAGGGAAGTTTGTATTCCCATCATGGCGAGATCGTTTGTTGTCAAAGATACAAGTGTAGGTTCCTGCGATTCCTCCACCAGGTCTGGTGATTGTGCTGGTGGGAGTGTTTCCGCTGCTTGGAAAATACGGAATCGCTCAAACTGGTCCATTAGATTTTGAACATTGCCTTCATCATGCCTTAGACGTCCAGGCATAGCCTCCTTTCTCGTAGATATCGCCTCCTCTACGATCTCGTCATCGATCAGTTTTCGGAGCCGTTTGGTATCTAGGGCAATTTGGGAGCGCTCGCACCACGTCAAGCAGAATCGATCCCTTGCAGTGTCATTCCTGGTGATTCCGATTATGCCATTCGATATCTTACACATGCGGTTTATCCATTCTGTAGCTTGATCGACTGGCACAGGGCTGAATGGACGTTTGCTGCGTTGTACCACAAAGTTCCTTGTGAGACATGCACTATATACATCAGGCGCTGTATTCTCCAACATTTTCATGTCGGAGAGGTACACCGGTCCCCATCTCGCATAATTTGTGTGGTCATACGCACATAGCCACGGTAACATCTGTGCGAACAATTTTAGGTGCGCCTGCCAATCTCCCTCTCTATTCGCACGGATGAATTGCAAAAGTGTGCTCACCATTTTGATGTAATTCGTCCAGAATTCAAAATTGGGATCAGTTGCGTGGCATCGGTCAAATTCGTCCAATTTCGTCAATACGTCTGATCTTTCGATGGTTTGTCTCAAAGCGCAGATGGCATGGCTCAGTGCATCGGATTTGCAGAGACGACCATCTGCACTGCGACATTTGTTCCTAACTTCCTCAGCGCATGTCTTGATAGCCTCGATCGAAGCGATTGTTGCGATATCATGACTTCTATTTCGTGATTTTTTGAGAAAATCGATTTGGTTGCGCTTGGTATGGGGCAAATTCTCAACAACAGAGATATTTTCTACCTTTTGGCACCCCATACCAGTTTTTAACATGAAATGCCTGCGGGGTGTCACGATAGGTTAGGTTGGGCGGCAGTATATATATATATATATATATATATATATATATATATATATATATATATATATATATATATATATATATGTATGTAATTAAGCTATACGTTTTTTTGTTCTGAACTCGGTTAGACTTACACTTTCAGGAAAATGTAGTGAGAAGGCAATGGAACAAACTTCATTTTTGGACATTTTTGAAACAGAGTGGTAACCACTTACATGCGCTTAGCCGAAGACGTTCACCATCCGTGGAGAATCCACTGCTGCCAGCGAGGGCTGAAGGTACATCATCGTGGATAAATCCATGCACGTTTCACGAGCGGCGTACGTGTCTGCTTTCGAGCAGATTCCATTCAGTGCACGTGGTTCGGCCATTATGCACGTGGTCAGCGCTCACGTTCACACGACTCTGCTGGTGTGTGCATGGGGTGAACACCAATATTTGTCGGATATTGAGGTTGAAAAGGAACAAGCCGCTTCTACTCCGTACACTCGTATCCTGCCAAACATAGCGTAGAGTCGTCTTTTCGGCCTCCGTACGCGTTTCGTGCAGCGTGGGCGTCGTGCTGGCTGTGTTTCCTGAGTTGTGAAAAACACCATTCGTGCAGCCTCTTTAGAGGTACTCATTCGCATGCCTTTTTAATGCAACCGCCAATCCTCCCCAGACCATCGGTCGCTAACCAAGTGCACCACATGACTAACCGCACCGGCCGGGTTGAGGGCTCGCCCGGGAACGAGGATCTCTTTGCAGCAGTTTCCTCACCGCGGCGCCACACGCGCTGGCCTTCATGAGGCCCCACCTTACAGCGAAGGTGCACGTGGCTGATTTACCTCCGGAATAATCAGACGAAAACAAGAGTGGGGATGAAATGAAGGAAAAAATGATTGAAGCAACCCTAGCTATTAGATCATCGCAACGCACTCCCTTGTTGTCCCGCTAAACAAAAGGAAAGGGACTATCTACAAGTATAACAATGGAATAACTGTCTTGGGACCACTGTCTGTTGGATGCATGTGGTTCCAAGAACCGCAACAATATGCTCTGTATCAGTTACCCCATGCACTAAGTGTATGTATTGTTTCAGTTACCATTCACACTAAGTATATGTTCTGTATCAGTTACCCCATGCACTAAGTGTATTTTCTGTATCAGTTACCACTCACGCTAAGTATATGATCTGTATCAGTTACCCTTCAACTAAGCATATGTTCTGTATCAGTTACCCCTCACACGAAGTATATGTTCTGTCTCAGTTACCCCATGCACTCACTGTACTGAACCAGCTGGTTTGTTATACTGTGTGACCGTGTGCATCATTCATGTGTTCTGTATATTGTAAATGGAAAAGTAATTTCTCTCTTCTCATGTGGTTTCCTTTTAAATCTCTGCCTTGTCGCCAAATCGCTGCCACTGTTCCAAGAGCATCACCTGAAGCACCCGGTTGAGTTCGAATCATGATTCATCACTTATACTCACTGTAGTTAATTGTCACAGCCTCATCTGCAGTCATTAGGACTCGAACCATGATCTATTGACATCCCGATTGTCTTTTTCGCCAAATCTTCATTGTGTTTCACTTTAGCAGGCCAACGTGCTGGGGGCGCCTAATACCCCATATACACGCTGCAGACAGGATCGTTCCCTCTCCCGATCTCTCCCAATTGCTCAGTGTCCAATATGGTCGATAAACTGCAATCATAAGGGAATCTATGCATTCCCACTTATCGTTTTCCAATTGATGGGTGGACGCGTCACAATTGAAAATGCATGATGTGATTGGCACTGGATGGAGGTTTGGCAAAACAACATCCAGTCAAGCTCGGTTCAAATGCATCCGCAAGGATTGCACGTAACCATTACAAAGTGTGAACCTTTTATTGAGTAGCTGTCGCGCGAGATCGCTGTTGCAATAATTGGAAACGTAATTATCTTGAGGAAAGGACAATAATCGGAGGAATGATAGAGGCCCTTTGTTGACCTCGAATAGCAAGTTATTTCTTAGCCACGCCCAAGCGTGTCTGTCTAGCGCGATGACATCACAATGGCATCTGTGTGTGTGTGTGGATTCAGTCTCGGGTATTTTGGGGTCTTCCGAAAAAACTTCTGCTATTTTCTGCTGACCAAGCTTTTGGGTGTTTCAGATGGGTGGAGTTTTCATGAGTTGGGATAAAATGATAGAATTAAATTTGAGGAAAAGTAAAACAAAGAGAAAGTACGTTGTGGATCGGGGGATGAGAGGTGTGGGGAGAAAAGGGAAATTAGTTTGGAGGGCGATAGGAGAAAGGGGGATGACTAAAAACGGCATGTATGGAGCAAATGGGAAAGTGGGGGAGTGGGAAGGGGGTTAAAATTCTGCCATATATGCACACCTAATAAATAGACCATAACATGTGATCCCTTGGTGTGTCATTGTAATACATGATGCGGTTAAGAAGATGGCAACAAAATGTTGTCAAATTCACGACTGGAGCAATTGCAACCTTACTTCGGTTATAACGTAAGTAGGTGGAGCAAATTGCTCTCACTTACAACAAAAGCAAACAGGTCAGCTGATCTCTGTCTTCCACCACCTCATTTCTGGTCTTGCACTATCTGCTCTTTCTGTGCTCCCCCCCCTCCCCCACGGTTCTGCAGGGAGCATGCGGTCCCAAATGAACCCCTTTCTGGTGAAACTACCTAAATCCAGGATCACGACTCACCTCTACTCATTCGCTCCTTTTTTTCCCCATCTGTGGAATCAACTTCCACTTTCCTATCAGGGATGCCACTTTGCGATGGTTTTACCCCCCCAATGCAAGTCGGGCCCGAATCTTCCCCCGTTTATCCCTGTTTTTTGGACACATTGTCTAGTCTCGTATGAGAGAACACATAGAACGCACAAGGGGGGAAAGAGACGAGGGGTGGAAGAGTGAAGGACAAAAAGTATACTTCACTGTCCGCCAGAATAATTTCCTTCACCCACTGGGTCATGTCCCTGCAATGCGAAGCATTTCTGTACGACAGTTACCTAGCAGACCGCCCCGTCCGCTAGCATCAATTGGTGGACATTAAGGATCCCACACGATCTTTCGTGAAGTCGGTAAGATTTTTCCAGCACCCTGAAATCATGACAATTTCCTTCTCCAACCTCCATGGGCCACAGCAACGGCCTTGCAAGAACTGATGGGAACAATGATGAGGACCTAGCAGAGAAGAGGATGCGTCTAATGGCCGATGTGTCATACACCTACATCTACAACAATTAACAAAATTGTAATTGTCGCTTGAACCACCCATTCTGAACTTGTCACCAAAACGTATTGACCAACAAATTCCATCACATGATTCAGATTGCATCATGAACCATGCTCTCTACACAGAGTATCTGTGCTGCTGAAGCAGTTTCCATGGCAGGGTTACAATCCTGGATGGATCGCCACTCCAACGCAGTAAATCAGGGTAGGAATTTAAAATGTGTTGATGGTACCAGCGATAGCTCACCTACTCTTCATGGAGGACACCATGGGATGTTTAACGTCTACCAACTAACGCTGGCAGATGGGGACATCAGGTTCACGTCCACCAGAGGGACAGCACACACATTGATGAATCACCCTGCTTGTGAAACACCAGAATGGCAGTTTATACCTGGGTTAAGATTCAAACCCAGGCTACACAGCTTAGTAGCAAGTGGGCATACCTCAAGGCCATCCTTTCAGCATCACCATTTTCTTCAGGTGGTGAAAACGAACTTCGCACGAGATGAGTGGGAAGAATCATTCACTTACTTTTGGGTTCAGCAAGTAATACATACATTCAAACGTAAAGGAGGAGACGATATTAATGGCCGCTCTGCTGCAGCTCAAGACGTAAGATCAGGAGCTTCCTTTTCATCACATTTACTGCACGGACAAGTCCTATTTCAAATGGGTTTCTTGTCGTACTAAGTTCCGATTTGCTTTTGCATGTATCATCCAATGTTAGCTTGTAAATGCTGACTCGCCATGATGCCTACCTGCAAAGATAAAAAGTCCAAGGTTTTGAGCACAGGTGTGAAACATTAATTGGGAGCGATGAAAGCCCTATGCACCACAATCATACTGAAATACAGCGACCCTTGAAATATCTCAGTTGTAATCATATGAGGGCTAGCAGGATAGCTTAGAGGTGCATGCACCTACCAGCCAGTTGTCTCGCCTGAGCTTGAATCCCAACCCAGCTATAAACTGTCATCCTTGTGTTTTTGCAGGCAAGGTGATTCATCAATGTGTGTGTCGTCCCTTGGATGGATGTAAAGCAGAAATGGTGTTCGAGGAAGACATTGTGTGAAGTAGACCATAATGATCTAAAATTTTCATTTTAACTGTGCACATACTGTTTTTAATATTTCACCTTCCTTTTTAGATCACCTGGAATGTAGGACCGGGAAGCTTATGGAATGTCGGTCGGTCCACAAATACTTGCAACTTCATCACTGAAACTACACGTATGATTTCGATGAAACTTTACCACAATGTTCATCACCGTGTATGTCCCAAAGTTTGTTCACGACGTTAAATAAATCGGTGTCTGAGCGGTTTACGGAGAGAGTTTACAGGGGAATTGCCCCCACCAAAGAGGTATTTGCTTTCTTTTCAGAAATGAAGCATATAATTCCGATGAAACTTGACTACAACCTTCATCACCCATGGTGAACCAAAGTTTGTTCACGACGTAAAATAAATCGGGGTCTGAGCAGTTTATGGAGAGAGTTTACAGTGGAATTACCCCCACCAAAGAGGTATTTGCTTTCTTCTCAGAAATGAAGCATATAATTCCGATGAAACTTGACTACAACCTTCATCACCCATGGTGAACCAAAGTTTGTTCATGACATTAGAATAATTGGGGTCTAAGGTGGTGTAAGGAGGGTTGCCCCCCAAAATATGTATTTCCTTTCTTCTCCGAAACTACACATGCAATTCCGATGAAACTTGACCAGAACCTTCATCACCCGTGATGTACCAAAGTTTGTTCACGGCATTAAAAAACAGAAAATCCATCGGTATTTACTTTCTTCTCCATGACATATTTTGTGGGTCATCCATGCCCCTACCAGTGGTTTCCTGGTTATCTTGTCCAGCCGCTACCAGGTGAGCGCACAGGGAATTACCCCGATGTTTATGATTTGTTGGTTTGAATGCCATGTCAAACTGTTTTTCTCATCTTGTTTACATAAAGGTATGTGAAAGTCAGTCTCTCTCCCTGCAGATCTGGAAATGATTAGACTTTGTTCTGATAAATGAAACATATCCTTCAATCCTTAAATGTCTCACTGTCTCACCCTATCGCTTCAGATGAATCATCAAACGAAACCACTCAACTATTTCCTTGGTCATCTACTGGAAGAGATTCGATCTATTGAACTTATTAGACTCACCATCAGCCATGACATAACAACCGTGGCTTCCAAAGCCAGCTGCAGACTGGGTATCCTCCATCCGATCGAAGTCTTTCCTTTGGAAATCGGAGCTTCTCAGTCGACAAGGCCTTTGTAGCTCAATGGAGTACAGCTCTCCCCTGGCGTCCCAGCATCACATGTATCTCTCCTGGATTCTTTGGAATATAATGCTCAAAATTATTGAAATCTCCAGTGATGAGGCCGAAGCACAATGTCTGTTACTCTCACATTGCAGTGGTCAGTGGTCGATCTATTTTCTACTACCTATTCTGCATTATTACTGCCTCTACTCTCAGTCCTCTGACCCTTCCCAACAACTCGAGGATGGATGTGTTCTTCCAGTAACCCCTTCCTTGTTAAACTTCCAAAATCCAGGCTGACTACACAGACACTGCACTGCCTTCTCTCCTTCTTCTCCTTCAGTCCATTCTCAGGCCATCTCATGTTATTCCCAATTCTGACCCATGATCTTTATTACTCATTTTAACCTTTCTTAACCCAACCATCTGTCTTTTGTTTCCTCCCCTCCTCCCTTTGCGCTTATCCTGTTCGTTCATTGCCCAGACAAATTCATAGGGCATGAAAATACCTTTAAAATTACACCAAAACCAGCTCTCTGGGTGTTATACTTTTAGAGAAATGGCCATTTGAATTCGTGACGTCGTGCTAATTAGTCCAAAGTTCTTTAGTCTGTATCTCACTAATTAAGAGGCTGTTAGCAAAAATATTTGAGTTCTTGCCGTTTTTCATGGGTCCCAATTGGTTACCAAAGTTTTACAAAAATCTGAGAGATGACGGCAGATTCTTTGATGATTTGACATGGAATGACCCACAGTAACAAAATGGCGGAACGGGCACTTCTAGCAACACTATGAAGTAGATAGAAAGACAAGATGACAGTTTCTGTTAATGCAGCTGATGTTATATACAACTGAGGAGGGAAGGGAACATTCATTGCAGTGCCCATGCTGTTGATATCACAATGAAGTCCCAGACTTTTAAATGTATGCAAAACTTCCTGGAAAAGCTGGGAGACAGTTGGCAGAGATTGCTTTCCAACAATAGTTGCAATATGTCCTGCTGAGTGCTATGTTTCGTTCTTGTTGTTTCGCAAGTCTCGTACGGCATGTACACCAGAACTTATGAAACACTGTACGTAAGCACGTGATGTGGTTATATTGAGAAAGAGAGCATTGTAAAAAATAGGCTTGTTGAAAAAATGGTTCGGTGTTGTAATGAGCCATATCACGATGCATCACAAGAGGCTGCCAAGCTTGTAACAGGTCTTGGTAGAACAAATGCAATGGAGAGATGTCCACATGTTGCAGGTTCATGAGAAAAAGTTCCTTGTTGAAATCAAGCATGCCAGCCTTTTTCAGCAGATAGTTGGCAGTTGGTCACAGTGGCAGTGACTTGAAAAAACAAGAAAACGATGAATAGCGGTAACTCGAAAAGCCATTACTCGACTGACAATGTCAATGAGACCACGGCCAACTTCTGCCAATGGAAGGTAAAGAACGTCAGGGTTTACCCAACACTTGCCGCCATAGAAGAAATCAAGCAAATATTTCTGGATTGTTATCAACAGTGTTTCAAGAGGGTGCCAAGTAATCATTCTGTGCCACAAGGAAGCCACCAAATTATTAATTACTAAGGCACGACCTTTGTACGACAATGAAGATAATATTCCTCTCCACTTCTCCAGTCTGTTAATAATTTTATTAACTAAATTTACCAAGTTTTGAGCCATGAAGGCTGGAGTGGAAATGCACACACCTAGATAATTGATGTCTTCCTTCTCCCATTGTGGAAGCCTCTGGGAAGAGAAGGCAAACCAACAGCGGGGGCATGGTCAATCCATAAAGTTTTATCTTTAAAAAAAACAATTTTTTCAAACCAAGATATTCTAGTTTTGTGTTTCTAATTGATTTTCTGAAATATGTATAATTTGTTTTTCACTTTGGAAGTTGTGTGTTACGAAATGTAAATAAAGGTGGGAAAAGTCTGATTTAATGGAATTTAATTCCAGGCTATAAGGCAACAAAAGGTGAAAATTTTGAAATGGGGTGTAGCCTTTCTATTGGCACTGTACATCGGGTTCTTTTTAGCTCGCCTGTTCGAACAACAAAGAGCGATAGCGATACCCCCGGCGTGAGCGTGAGCGTGAAAATGTTAAAGTTTTTGGTGCAAGTTATTTCCTTTCTAATGTTTTTATCTACCACACTATTTTTACTGATTACAATATACAAATACATATATTGCTTTAAAATTATTTGGATCAGACTTCACTGCAATGCTTTATAAAAAATATTATTAGACTAGTCTTTTAAAAACGATAAATGTATAAACAGGTGAGCATTGGGTGGCTTTGTCACCAACTCTCTGGTTTAATATGAAATAGGCGAAGCCGAGAAAGGAACAAAACATGGTGGGTTAGAGAGTTTCTTCTTCTTCATTTTGATTCTGGTATCGGTTCGAGCGTGCGTTAAAGCAAACTAATTTTATCTACGGTTTGTTCTTCTCATTGTTTTAATTGGTTTCTAGTAAATAAAAGATATCAGCAAATGAAAATGGTTTTTCCTTTAATTTTGCCAAAGAGACTCGTAGGCCATGGGCCAATCACCCAAAATGGACTTCTCATTACCATCTCGGGTGGCAAAGGTTGACTGTACTTTTTTGAATGATCTTTGTCTGGGCCAACTTTTTGGGTATGATTGCCACTCAAAATCGGTAGCTTTCTTGTAGTTTTTTGGGAAAATAGGCATTTTGGGGGTAAAATCGTGTTTTTTGAAATTTCAACTGTAGAAAAAATATCTGCAACAAAACAACATATTTGAGACTTGGAATAAATAGCTATGTAAAGTACAACCATTTTGGTGTGCTTTGTGTTGGGTTTCAATCGCCGGTTACCATGGCAACAGCCATTTTAAGGTAAAAAAAAAAACATGGTTTTTGATCGTGAAACTTAAAAAATTCATATCTCAGAAATGAAAAATGATTTTTGAACCATTTAAACGATAAACACATAATGATGCATCTGGGCAGTTTTTAAATTCCATAGTATGAGGGGAGGTTTAAGATAAATATATCGTTTTATATCAAAAAAACATCACGTTTTGAATTGCATTTCTCGGTAAATGGAGAGAAAACCCAGTTTTTTGAGCATTTTAAATATTTCTCAATTTTATAAAGTATCAAAAGTCCATTTATTACTGTAGATGTATTAGCATATTAGGTTGGATGAGATACCTCGTTCAAATAGATTGACGTTGCCATGGAAACGACCAATTTTGGGATGAAACACATTTTTTGACGGTGAAAGTTTAAAAATCCATAACTTGGTAGAAATGTAATATTTTCGAGCAATTTGAACGCAAGCTACCACCCTGACACCCTAAGGCTGTTTGTTTGTTCAATAGGTAGAATAACCTGCAGGCAGCTGTCGTGTAAGTGTCTTAGATTTACATTCCTTGATCGCTATCATCATCATCACTTTCATCATCTGCATATACGGTTACGTCTGTGTCTGCTTCGTCATCCTCATATTGGTTGTCACACATCTGGTTTTTACACATCTTAGTGCATTTCAGTCCGTTTTGGATGCACGTACAGTCCTTTGCATCACAGTGGTGTACACAGCTTCAGCTCATGAGCTCCAAAACAGCTGATGGAGCTGGTGGACCAGTCATCCAGGGAATCTCTAGGTCACCGCTGTCATCTGTATACCATCCACAATCTGTTGGTGGGATTACTTCAGGAGTGCATTCAAGGGATCTACGCCATATGGCTGCCTGATAATTTGCCCGCTTGGCATGCTGGAACAGGCAATCTCTGCATGGTGGCAATTGTGCTGAAATCATGTTGCCCCTCTTTGATGTGAAGAGCTGATAACGACATTGGTTGACTTCAACTAAAGCTCTGTTAGAAACATAGAGATGGCAGGTGAATGCTTCAAGCTTTGCAAACAGTTCATTGGACATTTGCTATGACCGTCCAAGCTCACTGAAGCACTGCTGATAGTCCACGGTCTTCTTTGTAAGTTTTAGTGCATTCAGTTTTCCCTTTCCGGCAAATGCACTGACCGTATCGCACCCCGTAAAGGCGTGCAAGCCAATTAAGGCCTTGCAGACATCTTCACCAAGGGCGTTGGCAATCTTGGTTATGTCAATGTACTTTTGCCGAGTTTTTGTTCCAACCTTCTGATACATGGGTGAACGGATGATTTTGCTGAAACCAATGCAAAGTACCAGAATGTCCGTGTCTTCAGCAGTTATCGCAATAGTATTGCACCCATTTTCTGCTGCTCTGCTGGCATTCAGAAAGATACGAGTGTCTGCCTCTTCCTGAATAGACTTCATTTCAATGACTTCTTCCCATTGGTCCTTGACAAGCTTGAAGCATCGTTCCTCACATGTAACATACGGAACTTTCATTCCCAGTTTGAGTCGGTTCTCTGGCCTTTTCTATTCATCTACGACGAATCGGATGAAACAGGTTTTGTTTGACGAACTGCGCAAGAATTTCCGCCATTGCCTAATTTTGTGCCCTCGACTGATATTCTTGAACTCGAGACCGTCCGTTGCTCCACGATTCGATCTTTCTGCATTCTTTATAGATTGTTTGTGGTACACGTCAAAAACTACGTCGATTTGTTGGCTATTTTCACCTTCACGAAGTGCATGAGCCAGGCAACTGTTTGCAACTTCTGCGAAAGTCTGATTGTCCCCTTTCAAGCGCTGAACTAAACTCATTCCATCGATAATGGTTGCAGACGGTCTTGGGATATTCTCGGCTACCATGTTATCATTGGTCAGCGCTTTGACGAGAGCAGCTTTGTTTGTTTTCCTCAAGGACCCCTCAGACATTGCTTAGGACCATGGAATGGGCCCCAGAGGGTGTCCTAAGACTTCCTGCAAATCAAGGTGACGGCTCTCAGGAAGCAAGAATCATGTGGGCGAACAGTTGTCTGTCAGCCTAAAGGATTACCTCTTTACCATCTGCCTTTGTCACACGCTTCTTTTTAATTAGGTTGGAGAAACTTTTCAGGTTTTGTTTCGAGATTTTGCCGTGGAAGGCTTCAACTGGAGGCGTTGCTTCTAGCCGGTTCTCCTTGAAAGTCTTATATGATTCAGTACCAACCTCATGCGCTCTTGTCAGGTCGTTCTTTATGTCAGGAGTAGATAGCCGTCCAGTTGAAATACTTGTAAGCTCAGGCTGGTTTCCGCTCATAGGGTTTACCCAGTCAATCTCGAGCAGATCTACCATTGCCTTGGTATCAGCATTATCCTTTTGAATTTGTGGAGCATGTAGATCCGAGTGCGAAAACGTTGGACTTGGTTGTCGCACCATGTCACGTATCTGACAATGCTGTACTGCGATGCTCTGCAGTCATGTAGTATCGGCTCACGGCTTTGAATATGAGACTAAACCCTTTTGTACCGCCAGGTGTTTTCGTGTCCCTATTGACAGTCTCTTCTATCGTCTGGACAGCGGAAATTTTACCAAATGGATTTTGTGATCCTCGCTGGACAGAAAAACCTCCATTTAGCATATGAGCGTTGATTTCTGGGTGACTTGTTGGTGACTGGGACATATGAGCATAGTACACTGGTAAATAACGGGCATAGTTGATTTTATCGTAAGAAAATGCCCAGGGGATTGCCTCTTGAATGCAGTACAGATGCAAAAGCCAATCTCCCTCTCTTGATGCATGTATCAAACCCAGAAGAATCTCCACCATGTCCAAGTACGACATCCAGAATCTGGCCAAGTCACCATTTCGTCCATCTCGCAGTGCTTGCAAGAATGTTTCAAAGAGATGGAGAATGCGTTTTACACTAGGCTAATGGAGAACTGTATTGAAGGAGTCTTCGTTGATATCCTCACTCGACTCCTCGATGCAACGGAGGGCATCATCTGAGAGGTAGCAGTCAGCAGTATCATATGTGGTTGTCAACCATGGGAGAAATTCCTTCCATGCCAGTAGTAGTATTGCTTCATAGATCAGCTTGTGAAGTCTAACAGCTCGGTTGTACTGTCACCCGTCCATCACCGCCTGCACAGAGCCCTCTGCGATTAGGCCAGACTCGACAGCAAGTTCTCGCAGACCAGCATCCTGGAATCGCTTGCCTATGATAGACAGGAAATTCATCATGGTGTGGAAGTCTCCCATGCGGAGAACAAGACCATCAAATCTGTCTGGATGCTTCCAAACGATCTCTGCAGCCTTCGCATAGAGTGCTTGGTCGAATACGAGAACCAAACTTGGAAGCTGTAATTGAACCCGGATTCTTTGAGACTGAGTTAGTATCTCCAAAACCGTAGTCATCTCAGTTGCCGGTGCATTAATTGTCGGCAAGTAGCTGATCTTGTTCGGACTAATGGTGGTTTCACTCCGTGTCAGGATGTTGAACCCCGTCCAGTTTGGTGCTTGGCGACTCTGCAGGCGAAATAGTACCCAAATTTGGTTCTTTCTCTTGGCATCCTCAAACGAATTAAGTGGATCCACCTCTAAAGATTTGACAGGTGCCGGACCAACTCGTTCTCCAGCATTGTACTGTGGAAGTAGTTATTCTTCTATGTCGATCGATGTTTTTTTGCTCTTCACGACAGGTGCGCTTGATTCTTTTGGTAAAGGGCCAATAAACCTGTCCTGGATGATAATGCCATTGACGTGATGGGAGGTACCACCACCACTCAGAGTCTCTTCGAGTTTATCTATGTTGTTCCACACAAGAGTAGTAATCATCGAGATCAGAATGTTTGCCGGAAGAATGACGCTGTTGGTGCTGTCAGACAACGAATGCAACTTCTGCTTACACAGCGCCGTCTCTATCTGTTCCATCATGGAGTACGAAATACAGTGTCCAAGGCGGTTGAGAATTTGAATCAGCTCAACGTTTCCTGTAAGACACTTCACAACAAGAGCCATCAAAATATGCTTTGGCGGGCGCTGACGACCGTTAGTGACAGCATAGATCAGATCTTGGCCAATCAAACAAATCTGTCTTTCGGCACAACTAGTCACTTTTGACTCGCCTTCTTGACCAACTATTAACATTTTCAGAATGTTTCACGGCGTCAGGTATATTTGCAGTTTTGGCTCCAAGCTCTGAGGGTTGCGGCGGCCATTCAGCCATTAGTTCCTGCCTTTTTATGTCACCTCACAATAGCAGGGCGGCCCTTGATAGCTCTGCCATAGAATTACTTTGTGTAGCCAGCAATGTTTCAACTTGAGTTCTAAGTTCGATGATGCTGCAGGCAAGTTCGTCCCTTGTCAAGGTGTCAGGGTAACCCAAGACTCTGCGACCGTGCTTTCGTACGAAATGGAGTGACTCACCAAACTCACTCTCCAATTTTCAACACATATGTGTCTTAGTTGAGTCGCTGATCTCGTTGAAACCGTACGCGTTCATCAGTGAAATTAAACGAGATGTCAAATCAGTGAGGTGCAGAACCTTTGGATTTGGAAATATTTCGTTCCTGATGAAGTCAAATAAGTCTTTGTAAGCGGTAGTTTCAGCTGATTCATAGAGAGTTTCTGCTGATGCCTTACTGGTTGCGGCAATTCCACTGTCCGAGGTAGTCGATGCCTTTGTATACTGCCGGTAGCAGGACCTATGGTAATGTGCTTCAGCTGCAACAATCTCTCGACTGACTATGCTAAGAATGTTATTGTCCATTTTTCGCACAGCAGCTTGTCTGACAGCTATGTCCGCTCGCAGCTGTTTACACTGCACAAGGGTTTCCTTAGAACGCTGTCCTTTCAAATATTTTGCAACTTTATCACAAAAGATGCACTTTGCCTCGTACACGCGAGATGAGACAGCCCCTTGCCTCGGTGTCCCATGTCGGCTGGGTTGCTCGTGTATGTCTGTTTTCTCACGTGTTAGTCAATTGAGGTCCTTTTTGTTGGTAAACACAGAACGGCACCTGCGATGATATTTCACTGGCGCAATCTCTCCTTCGGATAAACCTTTTGCAGCAGATAATGTTTGTCCATGACCTCGAATTTCTGCAGCCTTTAACAGAGTTGTCCATGAACCGAAATCTATTGGTGACACAAAATCAGTGTCGTCATCAGTGCAGTGGATAACACAGTCGGTACGTGGCCGCTTTGGGGGAGGCAATGACTCTTCCATGATCAGTCAGTCACCTGAAAAGTAAAAAGATGTAAAAACACTGAAATATTTAAATACACTTCACAATGGTTTCTCCCCAAAATTACCGTTGCCATGGAAACGTCAGTCCAGTTCAACTTATTGATTGCCATAAGAGAGAATTCAAATAAATTGTTAGTCAAAATGGACTAACAATGTTAGCTTTTGATATATGGTACGATTGAAAAATCTTTAAAACCAAAGACTTCTCAAAATCTCTGCTTTGACAATTCTATCGAGGAATGCTATTGAATAGTTGATGGTTTCACCCTAAAACGAGATAGTTTGTTGACAACCTGCCCGATACATTGAAATAAACAACTTTCTGTGTGCATCGGGGTGGGTTTAGCCTTCAGATCTCTGAAAAATATTATTTCACTTGCAAGCTATGAATATTTCAACTTTTACCGTCAAAAAACGCGATTACCCACAAAATTGATCGTTTCCATGGCAACGCCAAATCTATTTGAACGAGGTAACTCGTACAACCTATACTAGTACATGTAAAGTGATATATAAATATATGTAGGCTTTGGATACTCTTTGAAGTTGATAAAATAAAAACAGTCCTCTTATCCCAAAAAACGGGGTTTTCTGTCATATTAGCAAGAAATGCAATTCAAAATGTGATGTTTTTACCCTAAAACGATATATTTATCTTAAACCTACCCTCATACTATGGAATTTAAAAACTGCCCAGATGCATCAGTATGTATTTATCGTTTAAATGGTTCAAAAATCATTTTTCATTTCTGAGATATGAATTTTTAAAGTTTCACTATCAAAAACCATGTTTTTTACCCTAAAATGGTTGTTGCCATGGTAACCGGCGATTGAAACCCAACACAAAGCACACTAAAATGGTTGTATTTTACATAGCTATTTATTCCAGGTCTCAAATATGTTGTTTTGTTGCAGATATTTTTTCTACAGTTGAAATTTCAAAAAACACGATTTTACCCCATAAATGCCCGTTTTCACAAAAAAACTACAATAAAGCTACCGATTTCGATTGGCAATCATACCCAAAAAGTTGGCCCAGACAAAGATCTTTCCAAAAATACCGTCAACCTTTGCCACCCAAGATGGTAATGATCACCCATCTGGCCCATGGCCTACCAAACATGGTTGGTGAGATAGTTTTCTTCTTCTTCATTTTGGCTCCGGTATCGGCTCGAGCATGCATTAAACGCAAACCAATTTTTATCTCCTGAACATTCATTGGGACCGGTAGGGGACATATATTGCGAAGCAATTCTCATTCTTGTTCTGTTTTACTTTCTGCTCTGTTTTCTCTACCCAACTCATTGTCTCTTCACTTCTTTTTTTTCACTCTCTTCTTTTTTTTTTACTGTTCCAAGCTCCCTTTTTAAAACCCTCTGTCAATTTTATTTTGTCCCTCTTAAAGCTTTCCTATTATTTATTTACTTTCCTCATCCTCATTTACATCCTCATCCACACGGTGCACCACTGCCACCGGTCGCCATCTCCACACGCCGTTCCACCGAAGCTCAGTCCCATTTGTCCACGGCGGGAGGGAGTCGGCAAGATGGAGTTGTCCTCGGCGGAAGGGAGTGGACAAGTGCACCATGCTGTCCCAAACACGTCAGCCTCACCAAAGCTGTTATATTCAGTGCGGTCTTCGATCCCACCGAAGCTTGGTCACACTTGTCCTTGGCGGAATGGAGTCGACAAAGCCCTCCAGACTGCACAGTCAAGATGCTTCCCAACACTATCTAGCTAACCAAGCAAGCAAACCCCCAATTCCCCCCTCCCTCGACATCACAATGATGGAAGTAACCGAGCTCACAAACCAAACCCCCTTGTCCCTCGATTGTCACTGACTAAACTCTCCTCCATCAGAGGGCAAACACGTCTATAATAATAAATGTCAGTGTGTCAGTCCATCTGTCAGTGTGTCTCCTCTATAACTCCAAAACCATAAAACTTGGCGACCCCAAACTTTACATGCAACTAAGGGAACTCAAAGGTAGTGCAGGAATGAAAATTGGGTGTTTGAGTTAATTTAAACACCCCTTTTGAAGATGATTAACGGCCTCATTTAATTATCCTTTCTCAAGGCATTATCCTCGGACAGCCCTGAAACAGCCCTCTGTCAGTTTGCTGGGGTCTTAATTCGCCATTTTGTTCGGCCTGCTCAACAATGCCTTGACTTGGAACAGGCCGCAACAGTTACTTGATGATAAAACGCTCATGAAATTTGGTTTTCACTTTCTTCACTCATATCATTAAATACCTGATCATCATACCTACGAATCGCTGGATACATCGCAATGGTTATGAACGCATGGAAATGCCAGTGTTCATGGCTTTATTTCATTTCCCTCACATGCGATAAGCTCTAGAATCTCAACCTCTTAATCTCTCTTAATCTTAGCTCTCATACGATCCTCGACAATGTATACAAAAACAAAAAAACCTGAGCCAAATTTCAAAAGTTGAACTGAGGAATTGACCATCGCTGCAGTTTTGACTTCGCATCAGTAGTATCCTTGCCCTTCGAGTCCTCAACAAATGCAGACAATTTCGGCAGGGGCTGCTTGCAGCCAACGTTGATCGATGCAAATCGTTCAATTCAGTGAATCAGGGTGCCCTCTGGAGGATTCTTGGTCTTCATAGGAGGAGATTGGGACCATACTCTGTGCAGAGTGTTCGTGCTGCTTAAGCAGTCTCCTTAGCTAATGGGCACAATCCTGGACGGGTCGCCACTCCGACACAGTACACCAGCATGCTGGCACTAATTTTGCCGACCTCAGAAGGATGACAGGCCACGTTAACTCCACGTAGTATTAATTCAACAGGTGAGCAGGATTTTAACTCAGGACGCGAGGACCCAAAGCCCACCACCCTAACCATTAAACCAACACCAGGCATAACTGGTCTTTGTGGGGGTGTCACCAAAACTGATCAATCTGATGTTTGAACTATACTTTGGTACTGAGAGTGCTGTGAGATGTGGTGATACCATCTCCAACTTATTTCCCGTTATTACTGGAGTTCGTTAGGGGTGTGTACTGGCCCCCACAATTTTCATCACTTGTCTGGACTGGATTCTGGAGATGATATCTGAGAGATAAAGCTGTGATGCATCGTTTGGGGATGCTTCGCATCTCTGACTTTGATTTCGCAGATGATGCAGTCATCTTTGCGGAGACTCTGGATATCCTTTTGGGGGCCCCCGAGGTGCTGAATGAGGAGTCTGAGCCACTGGGATTACAGGTTTCCTGGGTCAAAACTAAGATCCAGTCTTTCATTGACATCTTCGATGCTGCTATCTTGTCTGTACCTGCTTGTGATGAGGATGTTGAGGTTACGGAGAGATTCACTTACCTTGGCAGTGATATTCATGTCTCTGCTGGCTGTGAACCAGAGGTCAACACACGTCTGGGTCGGGCTTGGGGAGTCATGGATTGACTGGATCATTGGGTGTGGCGCTGTCGGTACCTGGGTAGAAGGATGAAAATCCGAGTCTTCAGATCCTTGGCGCTTCCAGTTTTGCTCTATGGATGTGAGACTTGGACTCTGACCAAGGATCTGAGACAGAGATTTCATTCCTTTGGTACCGGGTCTCTTCGGAGAATCCTTTGCTATCGCTGTTTGGACTTTGTGTCCATCAAGCGATTGCTGAGAAAGACTCAAATGAGATTTGTTACCTGCATAATCCATGAGTGTCAGCTGCAGCTGTATGGACATGTGGCTCATTTTCCTGATGCTGATCCTGCTTACCAGATTTTCTCAGTGAGGGAGCCTTGTGAGTGGAGGATGCCAATGGGCCGACCAAGTTCCTCATGGTTGCAGTAGGTTGATCGGCATCTCAAGGAGATGGGGATGGGCAAGGCATCTGCCTGAGGGATGGCCAGACGGAGGCCCCTGGAGTACCGGCGGAAAGTGGACGCAGTGATGCACTGCTCTGGTGCATGCTCCCACACTGGACCTGACCTGACCTGACTGCTAAAGAAAAAGTATTCATTTGTCCAATTTCAGCTGTAATGCTTATAACCGCCCAAAGAGTTGTATTCACACATTATTTGGTACTCCAGACATTTCCGGTTGTGTCTCGATATGTCCAGATGGTGTTTGTCTCCAGACGTGTCTGGACAGTATTTATCTCTGGGCAGTGTTTGTTTCCGAACGGTGTTCATCTCTGAGCAGTGTTTGTAGTATAACCAGTAGAAAATGTATTTCAGGTATTATTTTGTTTCCATCTTCACTGTTATTCGATGCAGAAGCATTTTGATGAGTCACTGTGAATCATAATTAATGTTCCACTGCATCTGCCTTCCCTCCATTCACCTCACGCTGCCTTCCTTTCTCCTCCTGTCATGCTGCTTTTCCTTCCCCGACTCCTCCTTCACTCTTACCCCTTCTCGCTCTCCCTCTCCCCCCTCCCCTCTTGCTTCCCCCACACTCCTCCTTCTCGGCATTTATCCCTTGTCTCTCTTTTCCCCCCTCTCTCCTTCCCCACCCCTCTCTCTCATAACCCTCTCCCCCCCCCCCTTTCTCTCCCCCTCTCTCTTAGTATTCCTATCAGTGAAGGGATAGGTGGTATTTGCTCCTTTGGTACTGTATATGAAGCTGAGTTCCCGTGAACCAGGCTCTCAGACGGAAACAGCAACAGGTAAACACATCAGTGTGTTCAACATTCATTTTACATCGAGTTAGTAGCAAATGCTCAGGAACCTTGACCGCTGCTGGAAGAGTCTGCTGGGTTTCTTCCAATGGGCAGTTGTTCTTTGTAAAAATGCCATATCCTGCTGAAGTCTCTACTCGAGTACCCTTTATCAGCTTTAAAAATGACAGCCTGCTGCGATTTTTCTCGAGGGGATATCACAGCTATCTGCATCGCACCAAAGGCATCAAGTTGCGTTCAAAGCAGCCGCGGGAGTACACCAGCATTTTGGTAATAAGTGTGAGTCTGTAAGATAATTAACAGGCTCTGTGTCAGTGCAAGCTGCGCAGGCCTTGGACCTCCTTGAGAGCTGTTTCCCGTAATGTACTGGAAAGAGATTTGCACAAGATGAATGTCAATTGCACTCATCTATTACTACAGTGGCCTAAAATAAATGAATGTGCCCTATATGATATCGCCATGTCGTTAATCTGGACACATACATTCTGCAGATCACATGAATTGGCAAAATTCCAATTTACTTCCTTTTCCCCCAAATATTTATTTCAAACAGCTTAATTTAACAAGCTATAACAATCAGCATTTTCTGCAACACTCATTGCAATGACCATTCAAGATGAATTGATCATTTGAATGCCATGTACGTACGATGCAAGTATTTCCGAAGAAGTTTAACTGCAAGCATCGGATAAACGATACCTGAACACATCAACAACTCGAGAGTTCATCGAACACCTTGCCACATGTATTATTGAGATAAAATAGGAGATGAGAAGAGTCTTTTAAACTCTTGCTTTGCATTTCCGAGCACGATGTACAATTCGTTTTGTTCGTGAACCTTGCATAACAGGCGTTACGGCAACCACACAGCGTGATGTGCCGCCGTATTTGTCAGAATGCAGATTTCACAAGCACTGCTAAACTGAAGGGTTTTAAAAGTGCCAACAAGGTGATTTGTATTCTTCAGTGTTCGAGTATATAATTCAATTGAAATAAAATAAAAGTTTTAAAGATCACAGAAAAAAAAAAATTCTGGAACTTTGAAGCTGTTGATGCATTTAACACGTTAGATTGGTTTTTCTTTCCTGTTGTTTGTGTTCTATGTAACATCCTTAAAAACAGTACGTTTCCTGTTTGGAATGATTTTCAATTTTGTTTAACTGCCAGGCTGTTTGGCAGGCAGACGGACTAAAATAATTATCTCACTCCTCTATGCATGCTGACAATCGGGACAAATTCAGAGCCAAAGTACTGTTTAACTACAGGTTAGTTTTCCGATTCGTGTTCGAAATATAACATTCAAGTTAAATAAGGTGTTCCTGCATCATCAACTGACATTTGTGGAAAGGACAGACAGACGTGAACCAATTGCTTAACCCCACTTTTTTCTTTGGGTGCACGGGGTAGCAATGCAGTACTAAACTGTGACATGACAGCACTTCCCCGACCTAGCTTTGTTATTGGAACGCATGCCGTGAAGTGCACTGGAGACCAAGAGGAAATGCTGAAGGAAACAGCACAAAACCCCACTCAAGACTTTCTATTTATGGACCCAAACTTGCCTTATTGCTTTCTTCTTCTTTCATATGCAACACATGGCTGTGGGTAGTTTCATTTAAAGACGACACAACTGTGCCGCTGATGTTGTGCCACCTGTAGGTTGGAGCAGCAATTTGGAATTTGGTCATGGTGGTGGCAATACACAACTTTCAAAATGACATAATCCACCCCAGAATGCCCCCATGTGCAGAAACCCCCAGGAATGGCAGTGTTCAGGGGGCATCATAAAGTATATGGAGTGTGCGAGATAAAGATTGTTACGTAAAATGAGTCACAAAGCTTCTGAAAGAAGTCAAAAATACTTTGAAAAGTACCCGAGAGAAAGGACTGTGCCTCTGCATAATGAAAGACTTGGAGAACCTTCTCAGCCCATTGAAGAAGCCTGGTGTTGGCTCAGTGGTTAGGGTGGCGGCTTGGGATCCTAGATCCTAGGGTCCTGAGTTCAAGCCCCGTCGGCTGCTGAATTAATACACCAGGGGGTTGACTCAGCCTATCATCCTTCTGAGGTCGGCAAAATGAGTACCAGTTCCAGTGTGTGTACTGGTAGAGGGGCACTGCATTAGCGACACAGTCACACTTCAAGAAATGATAGCTACCCCGGCAGCTAAGCTGCCATACGACCACCACCAGCCCATCGAACGGGCAGCTGCCCAGACTGCAAACTCCCGACCATGTGGGCAAGTCTCGAGTGGACGGGCGTGTGCTGCACAAACCCCCGACGGATCGCTACCAGTGAATAGATTTCAAACCTTGTGGGACTGCCTCCTCTGAACATGGCAGGTGTGGCGATTTATTTAATGGATGTCTGCAATTGGACACATGATGCTCTGCGTCATTTTCAAGTTATGGTAACCCGCTCTTTGGCAAAGGACGTCTTCATCTTCACGACGTGAAAACAGACAAAGCTTGTGCCAGCGATATTTATGTGGGAGCGAAATATACCAGGTGGATTTCCCTGAGGAAAACACCGTATCCAGTTTGGGTGCTTCTGAACACCGATAGGAAGGACATATCTGGGATGAATGAATGTTCAGGATAAGTTGAAAATGATGATATTGTTACGTCTGAGGGGGGGGGTATGCATTCAAAGGGTAATTAGGATGTTTAATTAGGTATGCCATGCTGTTCGAGTTTACCAGGATCTCGATGTAATAAGTAGCAATTCAGTGGTGATAAGTTGTCTAGTAAATGTTCATTTCTTCAAGGGGGGAATGATAATTGTCACGTAATTAGATAGGGACACGGGATAGGGTAAGTGTGTCTGCGTAAACCCCTTTTGGTATTCTCTGGAGACTGGCCGTGACGTCACAGGACAGTGCAGCGGATGGCTCCGCCCCGTGATCACGATTGGCAGAAGGCGACGGCGGTGGGCCAATAAACAGCTCGATTGGAAGTGACGAGGACAGGAGGATAAAAAGGTTCTGTTCGGGGTCGAAAAGGAAGAGGAAGAAGATTACAACCAAAAGATCGTGTTTTTTTGGTGGGGAGGTTGTTGCGCGGAGAGCATCCTTGTTGTTGTGCTGATTCGATCGTGTTCTTGATCGTGTCTTGGAGCCTTGCTGAGCCTCGTGCCTCACCTTGGTTGGCTCTGGGGTTCTGCTGACTCAGAGTACGGGGTCGAACGGCGGGCGGACCTGCCTCCCTCTCCTGCTCGCAACTTGGCGCCAGAACTGGTTCCCTGGCGGCTGTGAGCGGACTTGGGCCAGGACCAGGAGGTCGACAGCACCATGGTTTCTCCTGCCCCCCTGACGAGAGCAAGGCCAGCTCGTCCGACGTCGATCCAGGGACAGTTGCGTCCACACCACGGTCCAGCCTGACCACCAGAAATAGCTACTGTGTGTGTGTGTGTGTGTGTATGTATGTGTGCGTGCGTGCGTGCGTGCGTGTGTGTGTGTGTGTGTGTGCGTGCGTGCGCTTGGCGCCTTAGAGGGATTGAGATCTGTATATTCATTGGAATTGTCTGTTTTTCCCCACGCCCGATCCCACACCATCCCGTCGAATCGCCCCGGATCCCTCTTCTTGCCGAGTCTTGTTATTTCTGGTTAGTAATAAAAACAAATGAACATCATCAACTCAGTGAAAAGTGACTCGTGCCACCTTCCTCGTCCCGTTTGCGGTAGAGCGATTAGAACCGCCATGTTTGGGTTATAAACAAATAAACCGCCTCCATCGTTTCGGCTCATTCTACGTTGGCGGGACTGTTCAAGTCCCGTGGACGTCACAATATTTACTATCAATCATGTTGGGAGGGGGGCAAAGGACAGGGAGTAAGCTTGATACAGGGCTCCATCGTGGAAATGCCCTGCATCATCGTCCTCCATCCACAATCTTTGCAAGCAAGAAAACTTGTAATTTATTTTGTGTTATTGAAATTTATGTTTGCATGTCCATTGACCAGGGAATGACATGAGGAGATAAACAGCCATCGTGGGAGATTCTAATAATTTTGAAGGCCTTAGGTCTTTATAGCATTAGGATTCAAGGCAGGGGTGCCAGTGCAAACGCGAGAGCAGCACTCCATCGATGTGCGGACGAAGGCCTACTAAGTTTCTTTGTTTTTATCTCAACATCCTACTGATGAATGCTGTAGCAAATGGGATAACGGGCTTTATCCTTACAACGGGACGAGATGCTTCAGAACATTGTACTGGCTTCAGCAGTGGCACCTCCTTTGACATAATGAATTCCCTACCAGGAGTGCTCTCACTGCGTCCACAATTGGATTTGCTGACAAATGTTTTTCCATCACAGGTAGACTGAGCAACCTTGTCCCCATGGATTACTTCACAAGTCTACTGTTGTTGCATTCAATGGATTTATAACAGTAATTCCCTGTTGGGTTAAAGTCAATGGAACACATTCCTTGCTCTAAGCAACATTATCTGTTCTCGAAATAACTGGACATAATGAAGGTTTTTTATTTCCTCTTCTTCTTTATTCAACAGTTGGTGAGCTGTGCAGCTCGATGAGAAAACAACTGCGGTATGTTGTACGCGGAACACGTTCATAAAGCAAAATGGCATGCAGAACAATTCACTCGATGATTATTTTCTTAGGAAACGAAATTATACAAAGTGCTTCCCCTTCCCCTTCCCACAACTAATAGTTGGAAAAAAACAGAGAGAAGCATTTAAATAATGTAATATAAAACAATTTATGGAAAGATGCCGACTCGTACGTTCACACTCGGAACACGGTTTTACAATTGTGCATCACCACAAACCACACAAGTTATGCTGTAAATGTCCATTAATTTCCATTAAACTCAGGAATGAAATGCTCATTTGTATGTACCACTTGCAATGAGTGCGGGGATGATGGGTACACCATCCCTGCACAAAATCCCAAGCGATGTGTTGCAAAAACAAAGTTTTCTGTACAAGTCTGTTTCGAATAGGAATGCTAATTGCTCATAAAGATTAAGATGGCATATCATGATCAGGGAGGGAGTCAAAGAGTATGGGAATCAGTGTTGTCTTTCTAAGACATCCCTTGGGGTGGCGATGATTGAGATGTCTTTCGCTGAAGGGGAGAAGAGGAAAAAGGAGAGTTTCAGAAGTGGTGAAAAAAGTGGGGAAATGGAAGAAGAGGTTAAATATCCCGACCCCCTTCGGGTGACCCTTTGAAGCACGCGCTCGGTTCATCAGGCAATGTTAATATTCAAAACATGAAACCAAAAGTGAAAAAGTAATAATAACAAGATACCAAATGTGTTTGCAGAGGTTGTTCTCTTTTTCTTCCTCATGGTTAAATGTATGACCTGGTATCAGTCTTTGCCTCTGTCAAAAATGTGACAGACCTCGTAAACAGAATATTTTTTTTCATGAAATTCAATACAATATCCAAAATAAAACGACCGAGAGTGGAAGCTGGAAGATGGACGACGTGCGAGGAGATGTCCTTCCAGGTGCCGGATCCTCAAGAAATGCAGGATGTGCTGTCGGGACAGGGACAAGGGATGTGTGAAGATCTTATAGTAGTGAATCACATATTTTAAAGTATTATAGACTGTAATGAGGGCTGCTAGGATAGCTTGGAGGTACACATACTTGTCTCCGAGCCGTCTCGTCTGAATTCAAAAGTTGGCCCAACTATAACTGCCCCCTGGTGTATCCCATGGAAGGCGATTCATGTGTTTGTGCTGCATCCAGCAGCCGGTGGACGTGTCTGCCAGCATTGGGTGTTGGTGGACGTTAGCACAGTCTCTTTCTTGAAAAGTAGGCAAGTCATCACCGGAACCCTGAATGAATAACAAATTCCTGCTATCTTCAGTTTAAGGTCAGACCTGGCCAGCCGGTTCATGAAAGACGTGGGCCAAAATGTGAAAGACACCTCGCCTACCCCAGGTGGTGTGGTTATTTTATCATCTGTCCCGAGAATTGGAGCCATTAAAGTGGTAATAGATTGTAATGTAGGGCAAGAATGTACACCGACTGTCTTCTTTAACAGCCACTATTATTTCCAGTTTTGGGGTGGGTGGTGGATGCTTGGCCCAAGTTTTACACAAACCGGCGAGCCTGGTCTGACGTTCGACTCAGTAGCTTGGGCAGGAATTTGTAAGTTGTTCAGGGTGCCGGCAATAGCTCACATTTTCTTCGCGAAGGACACCGTGCAGTCTTTAACGTCCAGAAACTAATGTCGACAGACTGGACGCCCGAATTTAACATCCATCTGAGGAATGGAATTAATCTCTGTCCCTGCCTCTGAAACCACAATGACAGTATATAGCTGTGTCGGGATTCTAACCCAGGCTAGACACTAGACAGCTCAGAGAGGACTGGGCATACCTCCAGGCGATCCCGCCATCTCTTCCAAAGATATGTTCTTAAGTACAAGTTTTCTCTGGTCACATTTTTGAAGGCCATGGTTATGAGTTTATTTGAGTTTTAAGAATTTTCATGCTTTGAATACCATGATGACAAAATGTATTAAATCAAAGCCTTTTCATCCACAACAGTGGCTTGGTCTATTTCTATTGGAAAGAGCAATTCTTCTTTAAAAATGCATATATCATCTTCTATTACTAAAAGAAGTATTCATAAATGTGTGTGTGTGTGTGTGTGTGTGTGTGTGTGTGTGTGTGTGTGTGTGTGTGTGTGTGTGTGTGTGTGTGTGTGTGTGTGTGTGTGTGTGTGTGTGTGTGTGTGTGTGTGTGTGTGTGAGATGCTTCATTTTTAAGGGGTTCCTGCTGTTGTAGAATAATAAAGATAATACCATAGGAATGTAAACAATTGATTTACTTGGAACAACAATTAGTCTGTTTAATCATAAAAATCAAGCTTGGTGTTGGCTTAGTGGTTAGGGTGGTGGCTTGGGATCCTAGGGTCCTGAGTTCATGCCCCGTTGGCCCGCTGAATTAAAATACACCAGGAGGTTGACTCAGCCTGTCATCCTTCCGAGGTCGGCAAAACGAGTACCAGTATACTGGTAAGGGGGACACTGCATCAGCGGCATAGCTGCGTCCCAACCAATGATGCAACCAGCAGCCACAGGCTGCACTCGATAGAGAGAGATCATAAAAATCCATGTTTTAAAGCTCATCTTTCCTCGAGGGATGAGGAAGAGGCAGGACCTGGACTTTTAATGTTGTGGGTCCAATGGCACAACAAGAACCCTTCAGAATAAATACAGAATAAATACGTGATGGATACAGAAGGAGCACAAACAACCAGAGCCACGACAACAACAATGTGTTATGAAAGATCCTTTTTGTGTTTCACTTCATTTTACATCCTCATTCAGACTCACAGCTGGACATGTAATATGTTTGTGAAATACTGAACAATATACTGTGTTTTGATAATATCTGTCAGTGAAGTGATGGGTAGGCACACCGACTGGGCTACATATTAAATTGCCACAAAGGTCACACACAGCAGGGTCTGACTTAAGTGCTGTACCAAGTTATTTGGGCCAATTGCACAGCCTTGTCGAGTTGTGTTGACAGATTTAGTAAGAATTAATTGTGATAACAATTACTGTCACAGCTTGTTACAAAGGTTGGAAATTGCATCAATAACAGTCAAACGGAAAAGCCTTTGCAAAATCCTCGACCGTCATGATTTTTCGAAAGGTATAATAGCTCATGAGAAAGCAGAATCACAGGAAGAACTAGAAGGGCACGCGGTAGAGCACATACCTCCACCACGCAATGCCTGATCCAGGAGAACATATAGGGCCCAATAGA
Source organism: Eptatretus burgeri (assembly GCF_056783735.1). Taxonomy (NCBI): domain Eukaryota; kingdom Metazoa; phylum Chordata; class Myxini; order Myxiniformes; family Myxinidae; genus Eptatretus; species Eptatretus burgeri. The sequence goes on along the minus strand of NC_140973.1, from coordinate 8,192,477 downwards.
TTTTTTTAAACATCATGCTCTATTTTTTTTGGCCCTATCTCTCAATGATGAAGAATCACTTTAAAGATTAAATAATTCTCATTTTCAGATCCGGATTCGGATTTTCACCAAAATTGAATCAATTCATGAACACCCTGGTATCCCCATGGCTTGAGGAACATGTGGGTGAAGTTTCCCCTCTATTTGTCAAGCCGTTCTGGAGAAGATTTTTCAATGTTTATTCTTCAAAAAAAAAAAAAATCAGACCTGCCAAAGCATGTGACCTACAGTATGACGTGGGGTTGACTGACTGTTAAATGAATACCAGGTGGGGTTGACTGCCTGTCATCCTTCCGAGGTCGGCAAAATGAGTGCCAGCTTGCTGGTATCCTGTGCCGGAGTGGCGACCTGTCCAGGATTTTACCCAATAGCCAAGGAGATTGCTTTAGCAGCACCAACGCTCTGCATCGAGTATGGTCCCAATGTATGGATGGAATAAGGCAATTGTATGTGTGTATGTTTGTTTGTATATGTATGTATACGTACGTCTACGTATGTGTGTGTGTACATATGTCTAATCATTATAGAATCGAAAACATCTGGGCCAATCTCCACCAAATTTTGCAGATGTGCTCGGGGTATTCAGGGTCAGGTCTTGGGCACCAAATAATTCCTGTCTCAAACTCACCCCCAAACCCCCTCCCTCTGTGTGCATAGGGAGATGACTTGCTATTTTCGCCTGTACATGGAGAATAGTACAAACGGCTTAACCACTAACTGACTAACCCCTACCAGAAAGAGCAGGAATTGACTCCATTGTTTTTTTTCGCTCCTGAAAAGAATGGGTGTTACTACTACAAAAAGGAGATCCATCCATCCATCCGTCATGCGAAGAAGCAGGACCTCAAGCATGGAGGGGGTACTGACACCATACTTCACTTACGGTGGGAGCGGGTAATATTGGTATTGTAAATGATTCCCAAATGAAGAATGAAACACCAATAATCTGAATTGGCTCCTTTCTGGCAGGTTTTGTTGTCGATTTAAATCTGTTTATATACCCTCAAACAGTTATAAACGAGACAAAAAAATATAATCTTCTGTTCACTTTTTTGTGATACCCACAACCATGAAAATTTACTTTTGACATGAGAATATGGTTATGGGAATGGATTGTTCATAAAAAGAAGAAGACCAGAAAGGAGCAGATGCTTTTCAACATAAATTTTGCTGACACCCATTAAAATAATCACAGATCACAATTAAATGCTGATAAAAAACAGCCATAGAGAAGGGGGCATAAAGTGAGGTGAGAGAAAAGAGAAAATCAGGTGAACGGAAAGAATAGGAGAGTAAAGAAGGGTAGTCAAGAAAGGGGCATGTGGGTGGGGGAGGACGTCAGTAAAAGGTAGGAGTAAAGCGAGTGGAGGAAAAGGGGATGTATAGAGCATGAAACAGAAGAGGAGGGAGGAATATGAAAGGGTCAAAATCCCCCCACTTTCATATTGTTGTGAGCGATATAACGTTTATTTATTTAAATGAGACTCAATCCAGCTAGGATATTAAAATTTCCATCATCTCACCAATACAGCCAGCCTCCTGCTGGTCTTGCTGCAGGCCAGTCTGGCAATCGAGGACTGCCCGACAATTGTAGGAACCTTTGGTGTTTAGGCACAATGGCCTGAAGCTCGGGCACGGTCGTGGCTTCTTGTGGCACTCATCCACATCTGCAAATCAAGAGTAAACGTGGCTGGAATTCCAATGGAATTGACAGAAATATAGAACACTGAATGATGCACAATAATTTTTTTTTTAATTCCCTTTTGTGTACTTTGTAATTAAATTAAAAACAAGACATTACGCCGTGATAATACAGACACTGCAGTAAAGTAGCCAGATCTCTCCGACTGTTCCTCGCTTTCTACCAGATTGCTTTGACCCATTGGTTTGACAGCTGGCCTGACTTCATCCACAATTAAACCTCAAAAAAAAAAAAAATCAAATCATATGTCCACCATTTTGGTCGCCACTTATAAGGCCGACAGCCTTAGGCTTTATGCCTCGAGTGTACATTTGAAGACTGAACGACGCGTCTTCTATGATGAAAGAAAGGTACGTTTCTTGTTTTTTTTTTGTTAAGGTAGATTTTAATTACAACCCCTGCAGAGGAAATGAGGTGATGTATATTTTGTTCTGGACCGATGAAGGTGGCGGTCCACTATCCACTGCCCAAAGAAAACGTTTGACCTATAAAACGACAGCAAAATAAATGGAAGGTTTTATGTAATTTTGGTTTTCACCCCCAGTTTTCAAGGCTGAAGAGTGTGCAAATACAGGATCTATAAACAAACTGTATTTCACATGTACATGGACATGTAATTAACATACTATGTGAAGTAAATAAACATAGATGGTAAGTTAGAGGCGACGAAAATGCGGGTTGATAGGAATCAAAAGCGGGTTTTATTTTATATATTTATTTCACTAAATGTGTTAAAAATTATTTTCAAGAGATTGTCAGCACAACGAACACACCAGAATACTGAGATAGCCATTTATTGATGAGTAATGATAAGGAGGTTCCAAGTAAGACAACTTCAAACTCTGTAAGATTGGGGTGACATGGTATTAAATATGTAATGATCGATGGAAGAATGTCCTTTTGCTTTTAGGAGTGGGAGGAGGGGAGCAGGAAAGGGAGGACAAACAAATAGTTAGGGTTCGGAAGGGGGGGGGACAAAGATGGCACAGAGTGGAGAGGGAGAGGTTGAGACTTTAGTGGGGTGGGAGCAGTCGTTGAGAACCTTTGGGGGAGGAGGGTTGAGGATTTCTGTGAGGGGGGGGAGAGAGTTTTAAGGCTTGGAGTGAGCAGGGGATTGAAGCCTTCTGGTTGTGGGAGGAGGGTTGAGGGCTTGGGGTTTGGAAGGGGGTGGGGTTATGACGGGGCTTGGAAGGGGGTGGGGTTATAACGGGGTTTGGGAGGTGGGGCAGGGAGTTGTGGACTTCAAATCACATTTTACATTGTTTGGATGTTCCGCGAGTGATGATGAAACGAACAGTATGTTGATGGGGTGTGAGTGCTAACGCTTCAGTCAAGCAAAGGAAGGCTTCCAATGGTGGTTAGCAAACCTCAATCAAAGTCCTGTTTGTTTCATCCATTCTTCTATCTGTCCACCGACGCAGATCGACAGTAGCTTTCACGAGAAAGACGAGTTCTTCATTCTATTATGATGTTATAGTTTGATGGTGAATACCATAATCAGTGTGAAATTATATATCCATGTATAGTTTACTTTATTACAACTTTAAAACCGAGCATTGAATAATGCAGAGCCTGAATGGGTTGCATAATTGCAGTACATATGAGAATGAATGATCGATATTAAAATAGACCTGCGTGCAAACTTACACACTAACATGCAGACTGATGACAATATGCTCACCTGTACCTTCAGGAACAGGTGAGGCGAGTTAGACTCAAATAACAAAGGAGGGCAATACAGTCCATGAAATTTGAGGTTTCTATAGAAGAGGAGACACAAACTTAAAAAGCTATTTTTTGAATACAGTGGAGGCTCAGTTTACTAAACAGATATGTTCTGTGGACAGTTATTACATGGAAAATTTTTATGCCAGACTCCACCAATGTCATACATTCACCCTTTCAATATATACACACATACGTACATACATTAACAGGATACCCCATAGCATAAAGCGTGCACGAGACCACCATAAATGACAAATACTCCATAGAAACAACATGCGGCATCACCCTTTCCTCCCTGTCCCCCCCCCCCCTTGTAATTAAAAAAAAAAACAAAACGGTAGGAATCAATATTATACTTTGGACAGTTCTTCCTGTAGTTCCTGTTTAACAATAGTAACACTTTATAAACTGGCCATAATGGAGTGTTTACTTATTACCTCACCAAAGGAGAGGGTATTGCATTCGGGTCCGTTTGTTTGTATGTCCGTTTGTTTGTTTGTTAATTGTCGGAATTCTTCGGATTTCGACAATTATGTTGGTGGGTTGTGTGTGTGTCTGTCTGTTTGTGTATTTGTTTACCCTGTAGCAGCCACACCGTTTCAGCGATCATGACCAAACTGGGTACAGACGTCAGACATAGTCCAACTTAGACACTTGTCGTTTTTGGTGAATCTCGGTCAAAGGTCAAGGTCACCGAAAAACCGAAATTCCTATTTTCGCAATAACGTCCGCTTAAATGGTCGTATCGACTTCAAACCAAATCCAAAATGTGCATCTTCCAATACTGCATCCAACCATATGTCTCATTGGGGTGTCACACCAACACCCTTCTTAGTGGTCGGGTCAAAAATTTCAAATTGCGATAAAAACGCCATTTCAAGTCCGATTGACTTCCAAGTTATGATCATGACCAAACTAAGTGCTATAACTCATTAAACAGTAGCACTCTCGACTTGTAAGAACCAAATTGATTTCCAGGTTTTTGTTTTTTCAGAGATCATGGAGATATGACAAAGTTATTCCGGCAATTCCTTGCTCAACGAGCAATTTCATTTGTTTGTTTGTCCGCACAGAACTTTCGTGTTTTTCTCCGCAACTGCTTGTCAGATTGAGACAAAATTTTCACCAAAGGTGCGACTACTTATGTAGAATGTTTTAATAATAATCATGACATAATATCTTCTCTGAAAATGCTTAACAAAAAAAATTGAAACTTGGCATTTGTTATCAACTCCCCTTGGGGTGCTTAACAGATCAATGTGAAACTTGTGATCCAAGCTCTTATTCGAGCTTCGACCTTGTATATTAAAGAAAAAATTTGTACATATGATCGACTTGTTTGTAGTTTGTAATTATATATTTATAGTTTGAATTTTTTTTTTTTCATATTCACCTTCATTGATGCAATTTAGCTTTAATGTGTACAAAAGTGGTCGTCAAACATCATAATAACCAATCAATAACCAATAAAGCTATGGATAATGGCAATGTATGTGACATAATAGGGTGCAAGGATGATACGGGTATATGGGCCATAATTTTGGGACTTTTGGGTCCTGGGGTACTTTTTGGGACTTCTATATCCAAGCTTCCCTCTTTCGGCTTTCCTCCTTCACTCTGCTCTATCATATCAAGCTTTCTCTCCGATCGCTCTATCTCCCTAATTGTTGTTGGTTCAACATCGACCCCCTTCCCTATCAACAGCGGTGTACCTCAGGGTTCCGTTCTGTCCCCAAAGCTCTTCCTTCATTTTATCAATGACCTTCTTTCTTCCACAAATAACCAAATGCACTCGTATGCTGATGACTCAACATTACATTCCTCCATGTCTTTCCCATCTGCCCCGTCTTCCCTCACTCGATATATATCTTGTTTCATCACAGCCACCTCTTTCAATTCGGATTTGGACAAGATCTCCCAGTGGGACAAATGTCATCAAGTTAAGTTTAATGCTTCAAAAATTCAATTTCTTCCCATCTCCCTCTCTCAAAAACTCCTCTCAACTCTCCAATCTCCTTTGAAAGCTCTACAATTAACCATGTGATACAATAAACCTACGAGGTATCACTCTAACATCAAATTTATCCTGGAATCCACACATTACTCAAATAGTTAAGTCTGCCTCGAAGAAATTAGGAGTCCTGTTCAGATGTTGATGATTCTTCTCCTCTGAACAGTTGCTCCAACTATATAAAGGATTGATTCGTCCTTGTATAGAGAACTGCTCTCACATCTGGGGAGGTTCCAGCTCCACATACTTACTGGACAGAATTGAATGCAGTTATTCGACTTGTCAACTCTGCCAATGTGACCTCAAAACTCGACCCACTCAAATTACGCCGCATAGTAGGCTCTCTTTCTCTTTTCTACAGATATTACTTCGGTTTCTGCTCGCAAGAACTTGCTGCTTGTGTACCTCCACCATTAGCGAGACCAAGGAATACTCGGCAAGCCACTTCATCACATGATTATTGTGTGGCCATTGGCATTTCAAGGGTGGGCCATTACGATGTTTGTTTCTTCCCGTCCACTGCCAAACTCTGGAACTCTTTACCTTGTCACATCTTCCCAAACACTTATGACTTTCACCTTTTGAAAAAGCAGATTTTTTACTTTCTCAAAAACTCTGAGTCGATTCTCTCTTTTCTTACTTTTCTATCCATGAAGTTCTTCTATTTAAGGCTTGGCCTTGTTGAGGACTATTCAGTCCGTGCCTGCAGCCTTCTACATAAAATAAAATAAAATAATAGCAGTGGGCTGTAATAGTAGCGTGTTCAGTTAACGATGGTATTTTTGTTCAGAATGAGCACGTGACGTGAGACTATGTGCTCTGCCAAGTGCCGTTCTAGTTAAAGTAATTAATTAAACTCTAAACTGAAAAGCCTGAGTAATTTGAGAAAAGGCAACCGGCCATCTTAATCGACATTCAGTTATTGTTGTATTTCAGTAATCTGAAGCAAATCTAGAAACACTTACTGCATGGAGAATCATTACATTGTATTTACATTTCATGCAATTACAAATATCTCACAAAAATGTATTATGTTTAATTAACCCTCATACATCCAAAGAGAGTGCAAATTTAGTTCATGTCTCCTTATAAAGTTTCATCCAATTAATTTTACTCTTGGAGCATCTTTCAGTGTGTGAAGTGATGACATAATTATTAAGACAGCTCACAATAACCTTTCACAAACAAACTATTACGCCAAAAGAATAAAACGGTTGGAGTTGGCTGCCATAAAGGATTACAAGGTGCTTACCTTTCAGCCTTTACACTTAGTCGGGCTCCATTGTAGGGTAAAACTAGAAACGTCAGCACCTTGTGATCCTTTATGGTGAATACTTCTCATAATTTTATCCTTGTGTTTTTATTCTCTTGTTCCACCAACAAAGACCACGAGCCTTTTGCTGTAATTAGCAACTATATTTTTTATTATTATGTCAAAAGCCATTAAATGAGCAAATAAAAAAGTGTCATACATTACAGGATGTTAAATAAAGTTCATTATATTTAGTTTGAATTATTTGTTAGCTTCGCTGACGGATTTCATCAAAAGGCAGCATGTTGTACTTTACAAACATTCTGCTCTATTCACTCCATCATTTGCTTGAGGGAGTCTTATATTTGCTTGGAAGTCAGCTGATGTCACCTTAATCAACAAAACTTTCTGCTTACTGTATATATGGCATGAGCAAATTCACTTCCAGTTAACTGCAAAGCTCAATGCTGGATGCTTTGGTTTGAACCTCGCTTAAAATGAGTTAATTTTCCCTTAAAATGTTTACATTTTCACTTAAAATGAGTGAAATGAAGCATTTTGAAAATATCGAATTATTCTCAGTCAGATTTCATCATCACCGCAATGCATAGTGTTAAGTTATTTTAACTTTCTTTATATAAAAAGAAGATGATTTGCAATACTGGAGGCATAATATGATACACATTTACACAGAGAGAATTGGAGTCTTCCACCCACCTTGAACCTCCTCTCCCGGATATGCTACCCAGACAGAAACTACACTTGGGGCACCCTTGGGAAACATACAAAAATTGGTTGGATTTGGTTTGGTAATTTTTTATTTTTGAAGCATACATAAACAAACAAATATACAAATTCACTTTTATAGCATAGATTATTGGGTTTTTACTCAAGAGGAGGAATTTTGGCAAAAAATGTACACACCAATCTCAGCAAAAAATTTTGAACATAAAAATATGCAAAAATGAAATGAAAAGAAAAACAAGCTCGTTTTCAAATACAAGCCGCTTAATACATCATTCTCCACTTAACCAATCATAGTATTTCCCCACCAGACCACATGGCGTATCCATTTACCTTTGCTCCAAAACACGGCACATCGAGCTTATTTAATCAGAGAATATCACAAATAAACTACATCCTTCTTTTCCAAATATGCTATGTTTCAGGAAGTAAACTTGCCTGAATAGAAGATAATGCCTTATCTAAAATAAGAAGATTTTTTTTATCTTACAGCAATAGACCAGAGATGGGACTGTTTATTTTTTCCAAACTGGTGATTTAAAAAATATGAATGAAGCCCCTGCACTGTGCTCCTATTCTCCAAGATGATAGTGAGGGATGCTGCTGCATAGTGAATCACCTCATTCAATAAAGCCAGCCTTCATGGGTGTTCTGGAATTCTGTTCATCAGCTTTAACTTGATCAAATACTAGAGACAATTTATTTACTTATAGCAAATACCACTAGTCACTTAGTTTATGGGAATACTAAGAGATGGGGGGGGGGAGAGAAAAAGAGGGGTGGGGGAGAGAGAGAGAACAGAAGTGAGGGGAGACAGAGAAGAGCAGGGGATGGGGAGGGAGGTGGGGGAAGCGAGAGAAAGGAGGGGAGAGTGAGGAGGGGGAGGTGGGGGAAAAAAGGTGTGAGGGTGAGGGGGAGAGCGAGGAAGGAGGGGGGTAGTAAGTGGGGAGCTAAGAAAGGGGGGGAGGAACAAGGTGAGATTGAGGAATGTTTGGGGCGGAGCGAGGAAGGGGGATGAGTGAAGATGGAGGTGGGTGCAAGAGAAAGAGAGGGAGGGGGAGAAAGAGAAGTGGAGAGAGAGAGAGGTGGGGGAGGGTTGGACAAAAAGAGAGAGAAAGGAGAGGGGGAAGGGGCATTAGCAAAGAGACCACACACATGCATATGAATATTTTACATACACACACATGGATATATGCACAAACATACAATATAAATGTGTGTGCATATATATATATATATATATATATATATATATATATATATATATATATGTATATGTGTATGAAAATATATATATATATATATATATGTATATGTGTATGAAAATATATATATATATATATATATATATATATATATATATATATATACATACACACACATAATATAAAGCTCTTTCTAACCGCTGACTCACTCACTCACTCACTCACTCACTGACGTATTAAAGATCGGGACCTTCCGGGTGTAGTGATGTCATGTAGAAAGCTGAAATTTTGCATACTGATGAATATCAAAGCCGACACACCGGAAACAAAAAACAAAAAACAGAACCATGAGAAAGCATCCGTAAATGAAAATATGAATAAATGAAAAAACATTAATGAAAAATTAAATGCAGGTGAGAAACCCGAGACGATGGGGGAAGTACAGTATGTTTGCTCATAGGTCATGGGCTACATATGGCTACCATGCACCCCCCCCCCCCAACATCTCAATTAACCTATGTTTTTCTGAATCCCCAGGATGGCATGAATAAGAAATTGAATGTTAACATTGAAAATATAGGGATGCACTTCCAGTTTTGACCCAATAACTAATGGTACCCTAAAAACCGCTAATCGCTGCTCCACGTTGGTCATGATTTATATGCCTCATCATATCAACTTGTAGAATGGCTCAATGAAGGTCAATGTTCACATGTGATATACCAAATAATAGCTGATGCTATTCTGCTTATTTTCATGTCTGATAAAGTTGTTACAATACATATTGCCTAAATCACAGTCGTTTGAATGAACATACCCCTATCCAGGGATATTCGCGCACTGTTTGACACTTTCATGTTTCACATTTTTTATTTTACTGATAAGTATGGCAAAGATAATCAATTTAAAAGTCATTCATAACATTCTAGTAGGCAACATAATTATTTTAATACCAATATTAGCCAGATACCTTGATAATAAGTTGCGAAATTACATTTTAAACTTTGTTGGTGTCTGCTGAAAGTTGGTCCAAACCCCACTTTCAAGAATGATTCTCGCACGTACATTGTAATTGTGTTATTATTATTTGTAATTTAGCACCAACAAAATAATCATTGCCTTGATGGGGACATGTAGTTATATAATTATAATCATGCAACACTCCTCTCATTAAAAAGCACATTTGAAATATCAATGTTCATACAAAGGTTTAATCAGAATCACTGTCTGAACTGTCTCCAGCAGGATAGTCTGTTCCTGCAGGAAGTGGACCATTATCATCTGATTCGTCCTCATCATCAGTCGGTGAACCTTCAACAATATCTATTAATTGTTGTGGAAGTACATCTCCGTCATACCATAACAGCTCCATTTTGCCATCAACCATTGTCCAACCATGGCCATCAGTAGCCAGAGGGATATCAGGATCAGTGAAATGCGCTCTCTTCCATATTCCAACCTGGTAATTCACTCTCCTGATATGTTGCTCAAACGATTTTCGGCATGGAGGTAGATTAGCCATATCAATGTTGTGTGAAGTTTTGATGTGTCATTATCTGTGTCACGTAACTGGCTCATCTTAAGGAAGCGTGCTTCATCAACTCTGCGCATGCGCGGCCTTTCGTAAATGGCACATGTGAACTCGTCAAGATCGTCTATGAGCTCTGTAGGTACATGCCAGGAGTCTCCCAGCCTAGCAAGCACTGGCACAAATTTGGGCATCTGCAATAGTTTCTTGAGAAGTTTCACTTTTCCTAATCTTTTGAAGGTGCTTGTGGAGTCGCATCCACTGTAACCATGGAGTGCCATCAGAGCTGTACAGTGTTGCTGGGTATAACCTCTTGACATATCACTCACATTTAGCAGTTTTTTTCTTGGTTCCAGTGCCAGTGTCAAACAAGATGGTGACATCACCGAGTGTGGGTGCATAGTGAAGAAGTATAAAGAATACATCAGTGTCCGGACTCTTCACCCTCAAGTACTTGTAACTCTGACTCCTACCATGTTTAAAATATAGGATGATACGCGAATCAGATTCCTCCTGGGTTGACTTGTGCGTGGGAATTTCTCTTCTATGTGTTGACAGACCATCATCAGATGTCAGGAGATATACAGTGCCTTCACAGATTACAGTCACTTGTCTTCCTTGTAGCTTCTTGTCATATGCATCTTGGCTCCAGAGTCGAGTGAGTAGTGCAATAAACTGTTGCTTGTTGACATCATTGCCCAAGAACAATTTCCAGTCAGATGGTTTGTTGGTGTTCTCCCCTTTGATAATCAGTTTTTCACCACAACCTCGTCTTAGTCGCTCCATTGCTTTCACAGAGTTAGGCATGTAGGAGTCTGTGCTGAACTCAACATCACCTATCGGTGGCATTATATCAAACACTTTGGAACATATCTGGCTAAAGTTTCCTGGTGTTACTTTCATGTAGTAGAATACAGCATTACCATCATGAATTACTAGCGTTTCACTTGATTGGGGTACCGCAGCATCCTCATGACCCTTTGTGAGATGATGCAATGCCTTAGACTTGTCCGTCTTTGCGAAGAAACCATCAGCAGTCCCTATACTGTATGGCACAGGAGTTAATGGGTATGTCATCAGTTCCTTAAGATCCAGTTGTACACCTTGGCTTTGGGATTTCATGAGGAGTTGGAAGGCGACATTTCCTTGTTGTTTGTACTGCGCAACTCTATTCATTGTTGTCTTTACCTTGCTTTTCTTACTCATGTCTCCTGGAGTCATTAGGTTCATGCACTTTACTGGCTCAAAGAAGTCCTTTCCAGTCTCCAGACGTGAAGCAATAAACACTTCCTTTGCCTCTCCACCTGCTTGTTCTGCACGGAGTACATCTTTCTGTACAGCTAATGATGCAGCAGCACCTGATGAGAGAATCAGCAGTTGATCTGGACTATCTACAGTGAACGGATTCAGGAACTCTCTACTGCCTCCATTGTTCTGCACACCAGCTTTTCACTTTTCAATACTTCTGCAGGACGTAAATCACGGTGTTTGATTCCTTCGGTGGATCCCGCCAACATATCGGCCATACTGAGCGTCGTGTTAACACCCAACGTTGGTAGGCATCATGATTGGTCAGAACACCTGACACACCAGCACCACTTCCACCTGCACTGCCATGGGATTTGGCATGACGCATGAATGTTTCCTCCATGGTTTTATCAATGGCACATTGATTTCCAGGAATGAAAGAATGAGCAACACTGATTGCACCTCTCTTCATCAACTCTGTGGCTCCTGGATGGGATATTTCGATATTTGCAATGAACAAAGAGAAGAATGTAAGATATCTGGCATATTTCTGGCCTCCAAAACTAAAGAATATGTCAGACATCAGATGAAGACAATGGGCGTAGAGAAGGAAGTCATTGTGCTTCACAGCATGTGTGAGTGTTAACACCAGCCAAACGTGGTCCATGTATGATACCCACAATTGAGCAGTTGTACCAAGGTTTCCTGTCTTGGAATCATCCTGATATTGCATAAATCCCTCGATGTACCTTTTCAACTCCTCATCTGCAAGTGCTGTATTCATGGTTTCCTCAGATGGGGTATATGTGATATCATGTAGAACCTTCTTTGATTGTTCTGTCAGAGATGCAAACACTTCAGCTTCGTTATGGCTTGCCAGATATTGTGAAAGAAGAAGTCTTTCAATTCTGCTTATTACAAAGTTTACAAAGCTTATTGCAATGTCTCTCGAGACATTCCAGCATGACTTTGTGGCAGTTCATTGCTCTGTCATAGTGTTTCCCTGACAGCACACCCTCGATGGAACCAGATACTATTAAGCCTGCTTCTAACAGTATGTCAGAGAGCCCTGATCCATTCATCTTCTTTCCAATCATCTTCATGTCAGCACATATCAGGTGGAACGTCCCAATGAGGATGATGTGCTTCTCGTACCTGACCTGGTTGTTACAAACGAGGGGATAAGCCTTCATACATACCCCCAAGTCAAACGTAGTGATGGTGTACCTCTGCTTGACTTCATTTGTGGCTTCTTCAGCATAACGTAAACACTCCTGTACTGTTTTATAGTCAGTAATGGGGCAAGCTATGACAGGGTAGTAGTCTATGGTGGTGAGAGTCTCGGGTCTCTTACCAGTCATTGAGATGAATCCTGTCCATCCAGGTACTTGTTGTGACATACAATTTTGTTGTCGTATCAGCATCCACAAGATGGGGTATGTTCGCTGCTCAATCGTTATCTGAAGACTCCTACGCTGGAAGACATTCAGATGATTGGATGTTTAGAGAGCGTTGTTTTGTTGTCATATTCCGTGGAATGGATGGTATTTCTACACGGGTACCTCCGTGGTCCTCTGGTCTCCCTTCTATATCCTGCAGCATGATACCATGGGCAGTGTGGATTGATCCCATTCCAGTGAGGTTATTTAGTAGTTGATCAAAGTTATCAAATTCAGAGTGAAAGACAGAAGGTGCATCTGGAGATCGGATGATTTGAGTTGACAACAAATTTGAAGTTTCATCCACAGCCTGTGCGAGAGCTGTTTCTAGTTCCAATGAAAATGAAGTTCTCTGAATGTCCCATTCGATTCAGTAAGGTGATCAGTCACTCACTCCTGAACAGATGGTGGAGTGTCATGCATATCAACATGTGTTTTGGGAGTTTCCACTCACCATTGGTAGCTGCTCGACAAATGTGTTGTCCTATTGAGTATACCAGTCGATGTGACTTAGATGTACGAGTGGTGGCTTTTCCACCTATGACATAGCTGAGAAATTTGTCGAGTTGTGATGGTACAATATCCTTCACATCTCCAAGATCTTGAGCAGTTGGTGGCCATTTTAGTTCATTGGACATAGCAAAACTGTCAAAAATCACCCGACGCAAGTATCTTCCAGCTTCTTGTATCATATCTGTCGAAGCTAGCTCGTATGCTAATCGGACTGCATTGTTCACGTCAATGTCAGAACTATATACTATATACAGTAGGACTGCATTTTTGCTGAGGAATACAGTTTGCAGACGGCCAATCTGTCCTTGTACTCTTCGTGTTTCTCAAGTTTAATTTTGAAGTTTTCTCCACGGAAGTTTGGATTTGCGAACTCTGTGAGTTCCAAGCTAGCTATGTATGTCTTGACAAGATCAGTTAGTTTCACCATCTTCTCGTCTCGTAGAACATCAGTGTCGATTACCTCACACACATCGTGAAATGCATGAATTATGAACCTCCGTCAGTTGAACTTGCTTATATTTGTTCTGGACATTGGTACTTCTCCACTTATCTGGCTTCTGTAGGTACTTTGTCCTGCACGACTTGTGAAATTTGGCTTCACATGCAAACAGATCCTGCCATCTAATCCGTGTGAGCAGTTTTTCGTCATTTGTCTTCTCGGCTATCTCTAAAATTGTTTGCCAACCATCAGAAATAAAGCTACTCATGCCCTCGGTAGTCCACGCCCCCTTGCTTTTAACTTTTTTCCTTCCTTCAGAATTGCAAAAAATACAGTCTGGTGCAAACAACATATGATCTGCTGAACTGCGTCTGCTTGGTCGGGAACATGGTGGTTCCCGTGAATCCGAGTGTGTAGCCAAACGATTGATGTTCATGGTGAAACGCTGATAACACACCCTGTGATAACCATGATGGTGATCTTTTATGACATCAGGAATAAGATTACACGTGTCCTTCATCTGGTGAACAGAACCTGCATGTTGGGCGAGTCTCTTATCACGAATCTCTTTCAATTTATCCAGTTTTTTGGAACCATTCTCATTTGCAGATAATTGTAGCAATGGTCCATATTGTAATCCTGGGACATGCACAATACACACTAGCGAACTATAATCTTGGCCACCCTTTGATCGCTTTGGGGGAGGCGCATTCTTGTCACCGAAGTCTGATGAATTAGACATCATTCAGGTGCAATCTGAAAATAGAAAAACAAGAAAGAATTGTCGAATAAAATCAAAGTGGAAATATTTACTTGTCAAGCTTAATTAATTGTTCTTTGAGTACTAGATTCTGTCATATAAAACAAAACTTATCAGTAAAATAAAAAATGTGAAACATGAAAGTGTCAGTCAGTGCGCGAATATCCCTGGATAGGGGTATGCTCATTCAAATGACTGTGATTTAGGCAATATGTATTGTAACAACTTGTCAGACATAGGAAAATAAGCAGAATAGCATCAGCTATTATTTGGTATATCACATGTGACCATTGACCTTCATTGAGCCATTCTACAAGTTGATATGATGAGGCATATAAATCATGACCAACGTGGAGCAGCGATTAGCTGTTTTTAGGGTACCATTAGTTATAGGGTCAAAACCGGAAGTGCATCCCTATATTTTCAATGTTAACATTCGATTTCTTATTCAGCACATCCAGGGGATTCAGAAAAACATAGGTTCATTGAGATGTGGGGGGGGGTGCATGGTAGCCACAATTAGCCCATGGCCTATCACACAATGTGTAAGCATACCACGTGTGTGTGTGTGTGTGTGTGTGTGTGTGTGTGTGTGTGTGTGTGTGTGTGTGTGTGTGTGTGTGTGTGTGTGTGTGTGTGTGTGTGTGTGTGTGTGTGTGTGTGTGTGTGTGTGTGTATACATGTATATGTATATCTTCTTCTTCATTCGGCTGCTCCCGTTAGGGGTCGCCACAGCGGATCATCCGTATGATCCGCATTGTGATTTGGCACAGATTTTACGCCAGATGCCCTTCCTGACGCAACCCTGGTCGCCTCTTACGACACAGGGATATGGTACACCTATTTTAACCGGGGTATACACCGGCCCCAGTGTACTCATTTGCCGACCTCGGAAGGATGCCAGGCTGAGTCAACCCCCTGGTGTATTAATTCAGTGGCCCAACGGGGTTTGAACTCAGGACCTTTTGGATCCCAAGCCGCTGCCCAAACCACTGCGCCAACACCAGGCTTGTATATGTATATATGTGTATGTGTATGTATATATATATATATATATATATATATATATATATATATATATATATATATATACATATACATATACATATACAGTAGACTAGGCGTAAGTCGTCACCATCGGGACCGAGAAAAAAGTGACGACTTAGAAATGTGACGACTTGCGCGTATGCGAACATTCATGATGGCTGTGGGGTGAAGGATGAAGTCGCGCGTGGCCTGGACATGTACGTGTGAGAGCCGGCTATTGTACCAAAAGGAAAACACAATCCTCGGGGCATAGGTGGGGGTTCATTGGTGAGTTGGAAAGTGGTCAAGCAAAGATGGAATTCATGAATCAGTTTATCAAAAGTAAAGATAATGAACAACTGTAAGACAACAACTTCGCCTGCTTATCACCATGATGGGATTGACCAACGAACCCCAGAGACTTTTCTGGCAGCATCTGCCAGAAAAGCACAGTCTCATCGTCATTGTACACGTCCCGAGGCTGATACCTTTCCAAGATGTCTTTCAATTTGCCATCCTTCCAGTGGTGCACCACTGCCGAATCCACGCTGCCTGATTCGCCGCACTTCTTGACCTTGCCGATTCCCCACCTCACTTTGAATCTGTCTATCCAGTGCATCGGCAAGGTCTCGGCATCATCATGCCCAAGGTCCGCAGCGAATTTACGTGCCTTCAGCAGCAACATTTCACCGTCCAACCGAATATTTGGCTGAGCCGACATTTGCCGAAACCAGATGATGAGCACGTCATCGACATCTTCAAAGGACACACATTTCACGCGTTTCACACTTACCACCGGCCTCGCGATCTTCTCCACTTGTCCAAACATCGTGCCCTTATTCTTCAAGATATCGTTCAATGTCTGCTGTTTGATGTCCAACTTCTCAGCCATGGCTGTTTTCTTCATCAGTGGGTTTGCCTCACAAAACTGGATAATGTCGTATTTTTCTTGGTAGGTTTTAGTTGTAAGCTTACGCTTAGTCGCCATTGTCCTGCCTGCAGTGTGATCAACGTGTGTACGCAGTTATAAATAGCCTATCATTGGCGGTGTAAACCAATGAGCGAGCATCACGATTCCATGAAATCGGGATTCTCACGAGGCAGCAGTTCCATGTGACGAGTTAGGAGTGGTAATTTACTTGAGTTTCCATTGCGTGGGAACGGACAACATCTGATGACTTAGACGAAGCGACGACTTAGAGATGACGACTTACAGAGGGATGACCCTTTATTCATAGGGACTTAACATGAGATAAATTCGGGACTTTTTGACGCTGCCGACTTAGGCGAAGTGATGAGTTACACGCTGCCGACTTACGCCTAGTCCACTGTATATATATATATATATATATATATATATATATATATATATATATATATATATATATATATATATATATATATATATATATATATATATATATATATATATATATATATATATATATATATATATATATATATATATATAGCCCCAGAGCAGGTGTGGCGAACCGATGATGAGCAACCTGCTGCAGAGAAGCGACCAGACCGAGGTGACTCTGAAACGAAGCAGGTATGTGGCCACATGCATACAGGGTGCGGACGATGAGCTTAAGGTAGAAATTGAATTTTATGTTAATGAAGAGACTCTGTCCGATGGGGTGCACGAATGCGTGACCCCTGAATGTGTGTGTGGAATGCCTGTGAATGAATGCTGTGAGCCCACAGTCCAGACTACAGCACCAGTGTGTGCTGCTAAGGCCAAAATATGTGTGGGTGCTCACGTGGCGTTCGGGAATGTAATCCTGGAGTGCGAGGCGGTTGGTCAGTGTGCAGGCAAGGTTGAAGGTGTGGAATGCGAACACTAAGCCTTGGAATGTGTGGAGCCTGCTGTGTGTGGGAGTCCTGAGCGTGGAATGATTGTTGATATAGGAAGTCGGTTGGAGGTGCAAGGGGAAATAGAAATGCCACTAGCACAGAACTTGACACGGGACAAAAACCATAATGGACAGCTCCGCATGGGTTCTTACAGAGTTAGAGGTGCTGCATCCAGGAGCAGGCTTTAGAAATTGGATATTAATTTCTCTACCAGCCTCACAGGAATTTTGGGGTAGAGCGCAGATGAGTAGCAAGTGGCACTGGTGTATGTCTCTGGATCATCCAGATGGTCATTGGCAAACTTCAGACGGGCCTGGACATGCGCTGGCTTGAGCAGAGGGACCTTGCATGCGCTGCAGGATTTTAATCCATCACGGCGTAGTGTGTTACTTATGGTTTTCTTTGATACTGTGGTCCCAGCTCTCTTCAGGTCATTGACCAGGTCCTGCCGTGTAGTTTGGGCTGATCCCTCACCTTTCTCATGATCATTGAGGCTCCACGAGGTGAGATCTTGCATGGAGCCCCAGACCGAGGGAGATTGACTGTTATCTTGAACTTCTTCCATTTT
>NC_140973.1:8149415-8154415 GCF_056783735.1 Eptatretus burgeri | reverse complement strand
AAATTTGAAATTTATACAATTACTTGTCTCTAAGCCAAGATGTTATAAAACTCTGTGGTTTCGATTTGGCATTCTCCAGGACATGAACTTGAACTGAATGTTCGATTCTTTCCAAAGGAGCGAGCAACTCTGCCCAACCTTGATTCAGAAAGAGAGTTTTAAGCTTTTGCACACAACTGAGTCCATCTTGTACCGTCACCTGCATGTCTTCCACTTCCTCTTCGTCTCCATTCTCTTTATCCACATTCTCATCGTCATAGTCTTTCCACATTAAATCGTTCTCCCAGTCGTCGTCCTCACAGTCATGAACGTGCACCGTATCGTCACACCGAACGTATTCCTCGGGGGTCACGTCGTCGCATACGCCAATCTCTGCACCGCGCGAAATGAGCTCGCGCAGGCTGAGGTCATCGTCAGCATCCCAGACACTATCGGGTGACTCGGAAGGGAAGCCGCACTTGACGAAGCACTTGGTAATCGTCGTCGGCTGGACTTGATCCCATGCATTGCTGCTCCACTGAACAGCATGGAGAACGTTGACGCTCTTCAAGATTTTGTTTACGTTTGAAGCGGTATCGATCTTCGACAGCACGTGTCGGAGCAGCCGTTGTTTGAAAAGACGCTTCAGGTTGCTTATCACGCCTTGGTCAAGGGGCTGCAAGACCGACGTAACGTTCGGAGGCAGGAACTTTACGGTCACGTTCGTCAGCGTCACACCCATTGGATGAGACGGCGCATTGTCTAGGAAGAGAAGAATCCTCCGCCGTTGGTTTCGCATCTTCTTGTCCAGCGCTTTCAACCATTCAACGAACAACGCCGAGGTCATCCACGTTCGTTTGTTTGCTGTCGACGACACAGGGAGGGAATAGACTTTGATGTTACGAAAGCAACGTGGTTTCACTGCGTTGCCGATGGCGAGTGGTTTAAGTTTCTCGCCAGTCATACTAGCCCACAACAGCAGCGTTATTCGATCCTTTGGCGACTTTATACCATGACAGGAGTCTCCTTTTTCCACCAGCGACCTTTTGGGTAGAGCGCGGAAGAAGAGGCCAGTCTCGTCGGCATTAAAAATGGCTTGTGGCTTGAAACCGGAATCCAACGGCAGATGGTGACGCGTTTTCGACATTTTGGTGTATCGTACTGCGTAAACTTCAATAGCAAGTGAAGATTGATGGAAAGGGAGGTGTGCAGGGCCTTCTTGTGCCCCTCCCTCAGGGGGAGGCCTCTGCTGATTGGTTGAAATTGTAATTCTTGACGCTTATTCGTTGATTACCATTGATTAATTTAGAAACAGGTTCTAATTAAGTCACTGTATCTCTTCACACCCCGCTGCATTTTCTATCCACGCCATTGGGTCCAGTAAAACGAACTGCGTGATGGGTGGTAATTAGCAACGGCGTTTGTTTGTATGACGTTTGCCGTGCAGCCGTGGCTGAACAATGGCCATGTTTCGCACTGATGCCTTCAAAGGTTGGAGTAGCGTTCACAGTGCGGGGTAAAAACTGGTTTGGGACTGGTAAAAAGCATGTTCATATGCGGGGTGTTCAGATTATCGGGGGCACTATGTACAGGATTTCCTATCTAAAAATTCAGGACTGGCCAAAAACGCGTTCATATGTGGGGTGTTCAGATTATCGGGGTGTTCAGAAAGCGGGGTTTTACTGTATATGTATATGTATATATATATATATATATATATATATATATATATATATATATATATATATATATATATATATATATATATATATATATATATATATATATATATATCTTGAAAAAATTAAGAGACCACTGAAAAATTGAATTGTTTTTCTGGTTTTACTATTTATAGGTATGTGTTTGAGTTGAATGAACTTTTTTTGTTTTATTCTATAAACTACTGACAACATCTATCTATAATTCCAGCAATCTGTGTGTGTCTGTCTGTCTGTCTGTTTGCGACCGCCGTTTCTCGACGACCGCCGGGCCGATCTCATTGAAACTTGCCAGGAATATTGCCGGGGACCCGCGGATGTGCCTTTTCGAGGTTTGATATCGATCGGACGAGCGGTTCCCAAGTTACGGCCATTTTACTGCTTTTTCAGTGTTGAAAAGGTGTATATATGGCAGCTGAAGGTGTCGTTCCACCTTCTCACCTTATCATGCCAATTTTTCCCCAAATTATTAATAACCGGACGACCACCGGTCCGATCGGATTGAAACTTGCCAGGAATATTGCCGGGGCCCCGCAGATGTGCCTCTTCAAGGTTTGATATCGATCGGACAAGCGGTTCCCAAGTTACGGCCATGTATCTGTGAACCAATAACAGGACACGGTGCTATGACATCACGAATGACTTCACAATTAATGTTTATTTAATTTTTATTTTTTTTTTTGAAGGATTGACCCCACAATTCTTCTTCTTCGTTTGGTATGACGTCACACTCGACACTGGGGACCTGGGTATGTGCCTTTCTCTGGGTATGTGCCATACCTGGGTATGTGCCAAACTCCCAAGGTTTGATTATTATTCAAATTATTAATTAATCCCAAGGTTTGAATTTTCCTGAGGGAAACAGCTGCTTCCCAAGGGTTTGAAAGCTATTTTTTCCCAAGGTTGGAATTAATCGTTATGCTTGGTAGACATTTGTGAATACATTTACAGAAAGAGGGACGAGAGAGGAGCGGGGAGAGAGGAGGCGAGAGAGAAGGGTGAGAGAGGGGGGTGAGGGGGGCAAGAGAGGGGAGGGGGGACAGGAGGGAGTGAGAGGGGGGAAAGAGGTGGGTGAGAGGGGGTGGCAAGAGAGGGGAGGGAGAGAGCAGGGGGAGAGAGAAGGGCGGGGGAGGGAGAGAGCAGGGGGGAGAGGGAGGGGGAGAGAGAAGGGCGAGAGGAGGGGGAGAGAGAAGGGAGAGAGGAGGGGGAGAGAGGAGGGGGAGAGAGGAGGGGGAGAGAGAAGGGCAAGAGAGAAGGGCGAGAGAGGGGGTGAAAGGGGGGAAGAGAGGGGAGAGAGGAGGGGGAGAGAGAAGGGGGAGAGAGAAGGGGGAGAGAGAAGGGGGAGAGAGGGGGGCAAGAGAGGGAAGGGGGAGAGAGGGGGCAAGAGAGGGGAGGGAGAGAGGAGGGGGGCAAGAGAAGGGAGAGAGGAGGGGGAGAGAGAAGGGGGAGAGAGAAGGGGGAGAGAGGGGGACAAGAGAGGGGAGGGAGAGAGGAAGGGGGACAGGAGGGGGAGAGAGAAGGGCGAGAGGAGGGTGAGAGGGGGGCAAGAGAAGGGAGAGCGGAGGGGGAGAGAGAAGGGTGAGAGGGGGGGAAGGAGAGAGGAGGAGGGGGAGAGAGGGGGAAGAGGGGGGGCGAGAGAGGAGGGGGGACAGAGGAGGGGAGAGAGGGGAGCATCACAATTCTTCTTCTTCGTTTGATATGACGTCACAATTGATGCTGGGGACCTGATACTGCAGGCACGAAGCTGCACAAACTGGCACGCACCTACGGGCCCGCCCCTACGGGCCCGTACTAGTTTGTCCCAAATTCCGAATAAAAATATTGTCATTTAGAGCATTTGTTTGCAGAAAATGACAATGGTCAAAATAACAACAACTAGAACGGGCACTCAGTATAGCGCATACCTTCGCCAACGCTACATTTTGACCCCCCCCCACCAGAAACCGTTGATTGTGAGGGTATTTAATCCCATACCACATCTGCCATCTCATATGTGTTATGATGGCTTAAAAGCATTAAATTTCCTGCTGTTTGACACTGATTCATGTACATTGTACAATTTCTGTATGAACTCCCTGACCTTTTTGGGTGTCGGTGTCAAGTCAATCTGATGACAACTGGTCACATTATAAGAAATCAAATATTACACATCACAGGATAGGGAATTGAATGCTAAACATTTTGAATCTACTTGCATGCAAATTGTATAAGAATTGACCACGTTATGATAATAAAGGTCATTGACCCCCCTGACCTTTGACCCAAACCACTAACAAAGGTAATGACGTCATTGTGTCATATTGTATATCACAAGATTGGGCATTGAATTCACAATATTTTGGCATTGGTTGCTTGCAAATTGGATAAAAATCGACCGCATTATGGCAAAATGACGATTTTGACCTTTTCATGACCTCGACCTTGACCTTTGTACTCTTAATTTTGTAATTGGTATTAGAGTGTGGGGAACAGAACAGTCAACATTTTGGTGTTGGTTTCATGCAAATCGGATAAGAATTGACCGTGTTATGACTAAAACCGCAGATTTTGCAATGTCGTAACCCCCCCTGACCTTTGATTCCCAAAAGCTTATAAGGGTTATTACGTCATTGTGTCATGTCACATATCACATGATGGGGCATTGAATTCTGAACATTTTGGCATGAGTTGCATGCAAATTGGATACAAATTGAGCGCGCTATGGTAAAAAGACGATTTTGACCTTTTCATGACCTTGACCTTTGACCCGATCGCTCCCAAAATCTAATCAAATGGTCCTCGGATAATAACCAATCATCCCACCAAATTTGCTGCGATTCAGTTCAATACTTTTGGAGTTATCTGAATAACAAACAAACAAACACACATATTCACAAATAAATAAATACACAGCGATCAAAACGTAACCTTCGCAACAATGTTTGCGAAGGTAAAGATTCAGTGTTTTCAGACCTCAAATAATACAAACAAAACAAGTTCATATTCATTTTTAAACAACACAATACTAATGTTTTAACTTAGGAAGAGTTCAGAAATCAATATTTTGTGGAATAACCCTGATTTTCAATCACAGCTTTCATGCGTCTTGGCATGCTCTCCACCAGTCTTTCACGTTGCTGTTGGGTGAGTTTCTGCCACTCCTGGTGAAAAATTCAAGTAGCTCGACTTTGTTTGATGGCTTGTGACCAGCCATCTTCCTCTTGATCACATTCCAGCGGTTTTCAATGGGGTTCAGGTCTGGAGATTGGGCTGGCCATGACAGGGTCTTGATCTGATCGTCCTCCATCCACACCTTGATTGACC
>NC_140973.1:8109415-8146915 GCF_056783735.1 Eptatretus burgeri | reverse complement strand
AATTACGTTTTTATAACAACAACAATAACAACAACCATAATAGCATGGCGCATGACCGAGCAAGCAGAAGCTTTGTGCCAACAAGCCACACCCGAAGGTGGATGATTGATGGGCGTGACGTCAGAAGTGAGGAAGAGGAGATGGTTTTTGTTGCGTTGAGTTTGGTGTGAGGGCCGCAGTCGAGAGACAACGGAGCTAGGAGATGGCGTGCAAAATCAGGGAATTGCGGCTGGCTTTACTCCAATGCATGAATAAGACGACACAATTCTCATATTCGTGCTGAGGTGAATTGGCTCATGTGGTGGAGCAAGACACTGGCCATTGACTCTTGGCTGGGTCGTGAGTGACCGACCTCGAAGCCTCGTGCATATCATCGAAGGGAGCGGTACCATTTTGCAGAGAGCAGCGGTGTTGGCAAGTGTAATGAACGAGGAAGCCGCACGGTGGTTGGTGAGCCCTGGCGTCGAATATCGCCTCTCAAATTACCTCACGTACATTTCCCGCCCATAGAGTGGCTCAGCACCATTTTGTGTGCATCTTCCCATGTAGGACGAAGCGGCTTGATGGCAAAGTTCAATAGAGACCATGTCTGGACAAAGCCAAGTGCCAGAATAAAGGGAGGATTTTTTTTTCTTTTCTTTTCCCTTATCTGTATTAAAGTCAGTGTGTAGAGGCACCTCGACGTTAGGCTTGAATTGACCTCATGTTTTATCATTACATTTTGAATTATTACCATTGTAAATATTTGATATATTTTTTATTAAATCCCCCATGTTTATATTAAGTTGCTGGTGTCTGTGTATTTGTCATTGGTTAGAGTATAAACCCCTTGTGCTGTGCATCCGTCTGCTCTGTCTGAGCCGCAATTCCCCTCCAGCGCGCGCCATAATCTCCGAGGATCACGTGTTCGCCTCCAAGGAAAAACGCTCGGTGATCCAGCCTCATCGGTGTAAACCGCCCGTCTACCACAATTGGGTCGGGGGATTAAAGTAACCAGCCAAGATCCATAACAATACATATATATATATATATATATATATATATATATATATATATATATATATATATATTGTTATTGATTCAGCGGTGTCGTAGCTCGCACCCTACTCTTGACCCCAGTGTTAAGGATTCGGGCGATTGATGTCAATCACACCCTACTCTTGACAGCCAAATGTTGAAGATTCGGCGTCACTTAACAGCACCGCCGTCTCCGGGGTTATAACGCCGGTTGGCTCGGCACAATTCTCGGGTTACGCGCCTCAGATCACGATACCAAAATACACCTGTGCCTTGCCAGCTGGGGGAATAGACCTCGGTTACAGACTGGTTTTGTCAGAGACCGAGCGGAGTCTACCAGTCCGTAATCATTTCGGTTTTATATCCAAATCGAGCGCGGCGCGGCACAAATAAATTCAAGGCGGCAAATCTCGTATAACTCAGCCAGATTTATTGGGGACACATCGGGGAACACAACACAAGCAAAGTATTTATGACAATGTTATAATTAATCTATAACCCGCTCTTAACTCAGGAACTACGGATTACGGATTTCGAAGGGAACCCGAGCGAGATAAACCTTAGACAACATGCAGACAAGACACGGACAGCATGCAGACAAGACAGAGTACTTGGTGATGCTTCATGGATGAGAGGAAAAGTGTCGAAGGAACGAATGTGGCTCCTGACAAGCCGATGTCTACTGATTCGAGCGCCCAAGCTCAAACACTCCGCGTGGCAAAATGGCGGCGTCGTCCTTTTTCTTCTCCCGGCTCCGCTTGCGCACGCAGCCTCGGTGCGTTCAGACCCCGTGAGGTCGACGGCCGAAGGTGAAAGATCTATGATATGCTCCAGCTGGCTTTTCACAAAGTCCAGCATACAAGTCCAGGCCTGGCCTGTTCACCAGATCAGGCCAAATCGGGGTGTTGGGCTCCGCAGGCGGATCGACAGGATTACAAGATGTGTCGAGCCGTCTGTGAGTAGGGACAGTGAGATGCTCCGTGGTTAGATGCAGGTTGAACCTGTCGATGACCTCCTCTCGAAGCGGATTCTAGACTCACACAGCAGCCAGTTCTATTCCAGCCGATCGCAGACTGACCCTCAGGTTCAGTTACTCCCTCAGCAGATCGCCGACTAACCCTCAGGTTCAGTTTCTCTCACAGCCGATGGCAGACAGACCTCATGCAGTCCCTTCCCTGCCTTTCTTTCGGCTCGCTCCTCATGAAAGCCATTCGCAAAACAGACACAGCCGTCCCTTGTACTGCCGATTGTGCCCCACCTCGGCGCTCTCCCGGCACCGCTTGCCTTCCCGGCACCGCTTGCCTTCCAGGCGACTGCTCGCCTCCCAGCCGACTGCTGCTCTCAGAGTGCTGGGCGGGACTATATTCCAGAGAGGGGAAGGAAGAAGAAGAACCTCTTGGTACACCACCACTGTACGAACAATGAACATGCTTCCTACACCTTCCGACACACATGTAACGTCCAATTACCGAACAACCTGGCTAAACATGTATTTAATGGGGGATCTGAGCTAATCCTATATTTAATAACACACTAAGGGCCATTTCCACAACAATATATACACATATATGTATATAATTTAAAGGCATGTCATGACTCTTCAACACTGTGGCATCTTTCTTTTGTTGTAAACTTCTTCTTCTTCTTTCGGCTGCTCCCGTGAGGGGTCGCCACAGCGGATCATCCGTATGATCCGCATAGTGATTTGGCACATGTTTTACGCCGGATGCCCTTCCTGACGCAACCCTGGTCGCCTCTTAAGACACAGGGATAAGGTACACCTATTTTAACCGGGTAATTACTGGTCGATGGATCAAAGTACAATGATCAAAGTACAATATTCAACTGTATCTCCTCCGTCTTTCTTTTGTTGTAAACGAATAACGTATTTCACCCTGACTGCAAGCTAACAGTTCAAATTGTAAATGTCACCAGTGGCTGAAAAAGTGAAACTACTACCAGATTTGATGCTGCACTTTTTTTTCAAATATGTATCTATGTCGAAATGACGGGTGATATTTGCTTGTATTAATGTAATGAAAGAAGATTGAACAAAAAGGGGAAACAATGCGATCTTGTGTAAAAAAAAAAACAACATAAATTTCACACCAGATGACACCGAAGCATAAAACAACACTGTGGAGCCCACAGGCAGTGGGGGCTGAACATTGTACTTTGATCCATCGACCAGTAATTACAAAGGAAAATAGGATGTATTTTTGTTTGGTTTAACAGTGACGGTGCGTGCCACCTATGAATACTTTGCCCATGAATTAACACTGTACTCTCCTGGTGTTGGCTTTGTGGTTAGGGTGGCTGGCTAAGGATTTTAGGATCCTGAGTTTTAGCCCCGTTGGCTGATGAATTAACAGCAGGTGGGGTTGACTCAGCCTGTCATCCTTCCGAGGTCGGGGAAATGAGTACCAGTGTACTGGTTTCGGGGCGCAGCATTCCCGGCATAGTTGTGCCCCAATGAAATGATAGCTACCTGGCAGCCAAGCTGCTGTATGCAAGAAGAAGAACACTGTACTGTAACAAACAAACATCAAAGAATACCACTCAGAGTTGAGCAACAAATTCATTACAAATATTGAAGCAAAAACAAAAATAAAGCAAATGCAAAGGTAAGAGAATGGTAAAACAGGGGTGGGTGTGTTCCATTACCAATTGGTTTGTAGAGCAAGCACCAAGTGGCTTAAGCACTCAAGCAAGCATTCCAACGAAACGGTTGATAAGTAACGGCGAGCTTGGCAAGCGAGAGCAAGCTGATAATTAGTAATGAGACACACCCCAGCACCTTCATCAACACAAAAACAAAAAACTGGCATAAAATAGGGAGGAGGGATTATAGCCTTACTTAACGTATATACATTTTGTTAAAAGAATCGCAAATTTCTCAAAACTTTCAGATTTCACTCCAGATTTCAACACTTAATTAGTCCACGAGTTCTGATCATCAAATCTGAAAACAGATTTTGATTATATACTTTAATTAGTCCGTGAGAGGTCTTTATGGAAAATCGCATTGTGTAGTGCATAAAATCGCTCCAAGCTCCTAATTTGAAAACTATAGCACCCACAAAAGTGATGTATGCAACAATTTGTAGGTATGAAGATCAGGCACTTGATGATACGAGTGAAGCAAATGAAAAAAAAATTTGAGTGCTTTATCATACAAAAACCATTGCAGCCTGTTCCAAGTAAAGGCATTATTAAGCAGGCTGAAAAAATGGCGACTTAAGACCCCTGCGAGGTGACAGTGAACTGACCAAGATGGCATGTCGCTACCTTGGTGAGGCATTATTATTATTATTTTTTTTTAATGATAAAATCTTCGAAATGAGTGTTTAAATTTATCCAAACACTCAGTTTTCATTAATGCACTCCCTTGGAGTTCCCTGATTATGCTCATCCCACCCTATCGCCTGCCTCCTCCCAGTGCCGTATATAAAGAAAGTCTGGCCAACTATTGTCTCGATCATGCTGCGCTCTGATTGGTCAATACCGGTCACGTGCGTTGCTGGCACCATGCTGCAGCCCACCTCAACGTGAGTGAATTTTGGAGCGAAATTAGAATTGTTTTTGCCGTCTTTTCACGTTTTCTCGTCAGATTTTGACTTTTTGATGACACAATGGTGTGCTGTGTGGCAGTGGGGTGTTGTGTGCGTCCGGGCAAGGCGTGAAAATGCACCGCTTCCCCAGGGACCCGGAAAGACGTCGCCATTGGGCCGTAAATGTGAAAAGGGAGTACTGGACTCCACACGACAATGCCTACCTTTGTGCGGTAAGTAGCGGCGGTTTGCAGTTCCCATCCAACGTCGGATCGGAGTATCGAGGTTAAAGTCAGATTGAATGAATGCCTGTCGGATCAGATCAGATCAGAGCGCTGAAACAGCTTGGAATCCGAAATAATGAGACGTAATCCGATGCCGAAATTTCACTAATGCGGAAGTAGTGAACAACAGATTTGCAATATATCCGATCCGATACACACCACGAGCCGTAAGTAACTTTCTTACATTGGTTTTATCCATATTAGCTGAGGAAATAGTGTTTGCAGTTTTCCCGTAAAATTCAATCCCTCCAACTGACGACAGTCATCAAGTGGAACAAAATGCACTGACAACGTAGCTGAATGACTGCAGCTGCTCACTGTTTTTAATTTCTAATCTTTATCTGTTGTATATTTCCCCGGGATTCCCGGTGTATGTTTCTCTGGAAATCGTTCCTACATTTTGACCGGGAATCTCAGGAATTTCCCGTCCCGGGGTTCTCGACTGCAAATCGTATTTGGAAGCTTTCATTGACTTCGAACTGACTGTCAACACGTACTTCAATTTTCCGTTTTTTTGTTTTTTCAGAAGCATTTCGATGACAGTCAGTATGAAAACAGGAGGGTTGATGGTTCAAGACCACTCAAGCACAATGCCGTCCCGACTGTCTTCCCGCATATTGTGCCTGTCACAAAAGGAAGCCGAGGAAACGACCCCATGACGAGACGACACCACAGAAGGAGCCCGTCCCAGATCACACATATGCAAAACAAGACGTGTGTGAATGACGGCGACAACCAAAATGTCCAATTCGTTGACCTTGCCTGCGATGCCCCTGTAACGCCGGCTGAAACCGACCAGGGTCCTGACTACGACGCCAAGATCGCAGCAGTGGAGGCTAAAGTGGTCTCTCTCAAGTGGCGGTTACATGAGGCACAGTGGGACAAACACAAACAAAGCCAGCTCCTCACTCTCAAGGCGAATTCCAGAAAGTTTTCAACCTCGATCAGATCAACAAGCTGTCTCGTCTCAGCACAAGGGGTACTCGGTGGTCAGCAGAAACCTACAAGAAGGCTCTGCAACTCCGCTTTGCATGTTGCAGTACCGGCTCCGAAGTCCTGTTGTCGCAACACCAGCCATTGCCATCGCTTCGTTCGTTACAACGGAAGATGGAGGTTATTGCGATGGAACCTGGTATTCTTTATAAAGTGTTCGACTTCCTCCAGCTGAAGGTTGCTACAATGAAGGAACCGGAGCGTAAGTGCTGCCGAACGCTGGATGAAATGACAATTGAAGTGGGATTGCAGTTCGACAGATCATCCAGTAATTTGCGCGGAAATGTAACTTTGCCAGGACATGGTGGCGCTGCAACTCATGCCCTCGTATTCATGCTGGCTGGCATCACCTCCAGATGGAAGCAAACAATTGCCTATCATTTTACGGGCAATTTGGTGAACGGAGCCGACTTCCAGCCACTTGTGACTGAAATTGTAGAGCGGGCTCGTGTCATTGGGCTCCAAGTCAACGCAGTCACATGTGACATGGGTAGTGCCAATGGAGCAATGTTCAAGAACTTCGGACTGGGTAGTTCGAAGCACACAGTGACAGTCAATCGAATTCCCCACCCATGCACTGACGGCAGGTTCCTACACTTCATGTACGACGTACCGCACCTGATCATGAATGTCAAGGTGGGTCTGGCGAATGGGAACAAATTCAAGCTCGGTGATGATATCGTCTCCAGGCATGATCTGCCTTCAAATGTCGTCAGCCTGGGGGCAATCAAGGAACTGGTGACATTTCAGGTCAATGACGATCTGAAACTGACGCCCAATCTCGTCATGGAAAAGGTGTCGAACACCGCCCATTTCGACAAAATGAAAGTGTGAAAGGCATTGAATTTTTTCAGTAAGTCGGTCAGTGCTGGGCTGCACTACCTGGTGGAAAACGAAGGTTTTGACAACGCATTGCGAACGACTACCTGGTTTTTGGACTTTATGAACACCTGGTTTGACCTGATGTCCAGCCGTCACCCCGGCCAGTAAAGCTAATACGTGTGCTTACGAGAAGGCGATCCGGCACCTTGAAGAGACGCTGGTGGTATTCGGAGGGATAGAATGTGGCAAATCATGGAAGCCGTTGCAATCCGGCGTCATATTATCGACCTCGTCTGTGCTTGACATTCAGAGAGAACTGCTGGCCAGGGGACACCACTTTGTGCTCACATCCAGACTCACACAGGATTGCCTCGAGAACCTGTTTGAGTGTGTCCGATTCAAGAATCCTGTCCCAAACGCGCTGGAATTCCGACAGGCTCTGAAGCTCATAACGGTGGCGTAATTTCTGAAGTGTCCTGCGTCCGGTAATTATCTTGAGGATGACCGGTCATCTTAGCGGATTTCCTCGACACTCCGAAAGAGAAACCGGCGACACCAGACGAATGTGATGAGGACACATTCAGCTATTTGATTGGAGAGCTGCCTCCTGATCCTCTCAGCAAAGCCCAAGAGAGCAGCTTGTATTACCTGGCTGGCTACTGTATCTCCTCCGTCTCCAAATCCTGGACACATTGCACCCCTTGCCTGGAAGCTGCGGAGGACCGCCGAAAGTCTCTTTCGCAGGGCAGTCGTGAGGCGATAACAAGACTGAAGGAGTACAAAGAAGGTGCTTTGACTCATTGCAGTGACGAGGCTTTCAAGCTGTTCAGAGAAGGAGAGAAGCAGTTCAGGATGGTGCAGGACCAGTTTAATGGGCAACACCTGGTGGAAAAACTTGTCCGTCGTCTGTCAGCTTTCTCAGTTGATATTCCCGACTGCCACGATCTGAAAACGAAGCTACTGACAGTTTTTCACTGTACATCTATTCCAAAGTGCAAAATTCATTCCGTGTCAGCCAGGAAAAAGTTGGTACTGCCAGTCAACTCGGCAGCAAGAGTGCGGCAATGAGAGCGTGTGTGAAAAAAATTGAAAACTGAGCTTGGTGTCACTTGTTCGTATGAACCCCTTCAGGACGGGAGGCGGTCATAACCGCCTGGCGGTTACAGCCGCCTCCTATCTGGTCTGGAGAAAACCCAAAGTTTTTTTTTATTTTCAAAGATTTCATTATTAGTATGTGCCTTCATTGGGCGGTGTATATGAGACTGCTGTCACGAGCGCTGCGAACAAAATATGCATTACCTCATTTCCTTTGCATAAGTTGAAATCAAAATGTGGCTTTGTTTCATAGAAACAGCACCTTCATTTAATGATCGAAGGAAGACACGTTGTTCCATCTTAAAATGGACACCACAGTCTTGTGCGACGATGATTCGGCCAAAACAAAAAGACGGGTTAAGACCCCCTATGACATGAATGTGGGCTTACCAAGGGCAATCCTGTTTTGTTTTAAATTGAATCGATTAATTATCTTCAAAAGGGGTGTTTAACTTTACCCAAACATCCATTTTTTCCATTCATGCACTGCCTTGGGTTTGTTTAAGTATGCATGCAACATTTCAGGCCACTCGGTTTTATGGTTTTGGAGTTATGGAGGAGACACACAAGAGAGAGATGAGTGAGGGGGAGAGGGAGGGGGAGAGAGAGAGAGAGAGAGAGAGAGAGAGAGAGAGAGAGAGAGAGAGAGAGAGAGAGAGAGAGAGAGAGAGAGAGAGAGAGAGAGAGAGAGAGAGAGAGAGAGAGAGAGAGAGAGAGAGAGAGAGAGAGAGAGAGAGAGAGAGAGAGAGAGAGAGAGAGAGGAAGAGATAAGAAGAGAGAGGAAGAGAGAGAGAGAGAGAGAGAGAGAGAGAGAGAGAGATAAGAAGAGAGAGAGAGAGAGAGAGAGAGAGAGAGAGAGAGAGAGAGAGAGAGAGAGAGAGAGAGAGAGAGAGAGAGAGAGAGAGAAGAGGAAGAGAGGAAGACAAAGGGGGGGAGAGTGAGAGATTGAGAGAGGGAGGGGAGAGAAATTGAGAGAGGGAGGGGAGAGAGGCAGAGAGAGGAAGAGAGAGAGGGAGAGAGAGGGAGAGAGAGATATGGTGAGAGATTGAGAGAGGGAAGGAAAGAGATTGAGAGAGGTGGAGAGGGAGAGAGAGAGAGAGAGATGTGGAGAGAGATTGAGAGAGAGAGGGAGAGAAAGAGAGAGAGGAAGAGAGAGAGATAGAGGAAGAGAGGGAGAGAGAGAGGGAGGAGAGAGAGAGAGCGGAAGAGAGATTGAGAGGGAGGGTAAGAGGGAGAGAGAGAGAGAGAGAGAGGGAGGGAGAGAGAGAGAGGAAGACAGAGGAAGAGAGAGATTGAGGGAGAGAGAGAGAAGAAGAGGGAGGGGGAGAGAGAAAGAGAGAGGGAGAGAGAAACAGAGAGGGTGAGAGAGGGAGAGAGAAGGAGAGGGAGGAAGGGGGAGAAAGAGAGCGGAAGAGATAGGAAGAGAGAGGGAGAGAGAGGGAGGGAGAGAGAGAGGGAGGGGTAGAGAGAGAGCGGAAGAGAGATTGAGAGGGTGGGTAAGAGGGAGAGAGAGGAGAGAGATTGAGAGAGAGAGACTGAGGGAGTGAGGGGAGAGAGGATGAGAGAGATAGGGAGAGAGAGGGGGGTGAGAGATAGAGAGAGAGGGGGAGAGAGGAGAGGAAGAGAGAGAGAAGAGGAAGAGAGAGAAGAAGAGAGATGGATTGAGAGAGAGGGAGGGAGAGAGAAGGAGAGGGAGGGAGGGGATAGAGAAGGAGAGGGAGGGAGGGGGATAGAGAAGGAGAGGGAGGGAGGGGGATAGAGAAGGAGAGGGAGGGAGGGGGATAGAGAAGGAGAGGGAGGGAGGGAGATTGAGAAGGAGAGGGAGAGAGAGGAGGGAAAGGGAGAGGGAGAGGGAGAGAGAGCGGAAGAGAGAGGAAGAGGGAGATAGAGAGAGATATGGAGAGAGATTGAGAGAGGGAGAGAGAGAGAGGGGAGGGAGAGAGAGGGAGAGATAGAGGAAGAGAGAGGGACAGAGATAGAGGGAGAGGGAGGGAGTGGGGGAGAGAGAGGGAGAGAGAGGGAGGGATGGGGGAGAGAGAGAGGGGTGGGAGAGAGAGGGAGGGATGGGGGAGAGAGAGGAAGAGAGAGGCAGACAGAGGAAGAGAGTGAGAGAGGGGGAGAGAGAGGGAGGGTTGGGGGAGAGGGGAAGACAGAGGAAGAGGGGGAGAGGGAGAGAGAGGGAGGGAGGGGAGAGAGAGGAAGAGAGAGGAGGAAAGGGAGAGAGTGAGGGAGGGGAGAGAGAGCGGAAGAGAGGAAGAGAGATCGAGAGGGAGATGGAGAGAGGGGAAGATATGGAGAGAGATTGAGAGAGAGGGAGGGAGGGAGAGAAAGGGAGAGGAAGAGAGGGAGCGAGGGGGATAGAGAAGGAGAGGGAGGGAGGGGGATAGAGAAGGAGAGGGAGGGAGAGAGAGGAAGAGAGAGGGGGAAAGGGAGAGAGTGAGGGAGGGGGAGAGGGAGAGAGTTATGGAGAGAGATTGGACAGAGGGAGGGGAGAGGGGAGAGAGAGAGGAAGAGATAGAGAGAGGGGAGAGGGGGGAGAGAGATATGGAGAGAGATTGAGAGAGAGAAAGATTGAGAGAGGGAGAGAGATTGAGAGAGAGAGATTGAGAGAGAGAGATTGAGAGAGAGAGATTGAGAGAGAGAGATTAAGAGAGAGAGATTGAGAGAGAGAGATTGAGAGAGGGAGAGAGAGAGGGAGAGAGAGAGAGAGGGGGAGAGAGAGAGAGACAGAGAGAGAGAGAGAGAGAGAGAGATTGAGAGAGGGAGAGGAAGAGAGAGGGAGGAATGGGGGAGAGAGGAAGAGAGAGGGAGGGAGGGGGAGGGAAGGAGGGGGAGAGAGAGAGATGTGGAGAGAGATTGAGAGAGAGGGAGTGGGAGAGAGAGGGACGGATGGGGAGAGAGAGAGTGGGATAGAGAAGGAGAGGGGGGAGCGAGAGGGAGAGTGAGGGAGGGGGAGAGAGACAGAGGAAGAGATAGAGAGGGAGATAGAGAGAGGGGAGAGAGGGAGAAAGAGAGATATGGAGAGAGAGAGGGAGAGAGGAAGGGGAAGAGAGAGATAGAGGAAGAAAGTGGAAGAGAGAGGGAGAGAAAGGGAGGGAGAGAGCGAGAAAGAGATATGGAGTGAGAGAGGGAGAGAGGGAGGGGAAGAGAGAGATAGAGGAAGAGAGTGGAAGAGAGAGGGAGGGGGAGAGGGAGAGAGATATGGAGAGATTGAGAGAGGGAGGGGAATGAGAGGAAGACAGAGGAAGAGAGAGGAGGAAAGGGAGAGAGTGAGGGAGGGGGAGAGAGAGCGGAAGAGAGGAAGAGATCGAGAGGGAGATGGAGAGAGGGGAAGATATGGAGAGAGATTGAGAGAGATAGATTGAGAGAGAGGGAGGGAGGGAGAGAAAGAGGGAGGGAGGGGAGGGAGGGGGAGAGAGGGAGGGGATAGAGAAGGAGAGGGAGGGAGGGGGATACAGAAGGAGAGGGAGGGAGAGAGAGGAAGAGAGAGGGGCAAAGGGAGAGAGTGAGGGAGGGGGAGAGGGAGAGAGTTATGGAGAGAGATTGACAGAGGGAGGGGAGAGGGGGAGAGAGAGAGGGGAGAGGGGGGAGAGAGAGATATGGAGAGAGATTGAGAGAGAGAGATTGAGAGAGAGAGATTGAGAGAGAGAGAGAGAGAGAGAGAGAGAGAGAGAGAGAGAGAGAGAGAGAGAGAGAGAGAGAGAGAGAGAGAGAGATTGAGAGAGGGAGAGGAAGAGAGAGGGAGGAATGGGGGAGAGAGGAAGAGAGAGGGAGGGAGGGGGAGGGAAGGAGGGGAGAGAGAGAGATGTGGAGAGAGATTGAGAGAGAGGGAGGGAGAGAGAGGGACGGATGGGGGAGAGAGAGAGTGGGATAGAGAAGGAGAGGGGGAGCGAGAGGGAGAGGGAGGGAGGGGGACAGAGACAGAGGAAGAGATAGAGAGGGAGATAGAGAGAGGGGAGAGAGGGAGAAAGAGAGATATGGAGAGAGAGAGGGAGAGAGGAAGGGGAAGAGAGAGATAGAGGAAGAAAGTGGAAGAGAGAGGGAGAGAAAGGGAGGGGAGAGAGCGAGAAAGAGATATGGAGTGAGAGAGGGAGAGAGGGAGGGGAAGAGAGAGATAGAGGAAGAGAGTGGAAGAGAGAGGGAGGGGGAGAGGGAGAGAGATATGGAGAGATTGAGAGAGGGAGGGGAATGAGAGGAAGACAGAGGAAGAGAGAGGAGGAAAGGGAGAGAGTGAGGGAGGGGGAGAGAGAGCGGAAGAGAGGAAGAGATCGAGAGGGAGATGGAGAGAGGGGAAGATATGGAGAGAGATTGAGAGAGATAGATTGGAGAGAGAGGGAGGGAGGGAGAGAAAGAGGGAGGGAGGGGAGGGAGGGGAGAGAGGGAGGGGATAGAGAAGGAGAGGGAGGGAGGGGGATACAGAAGGAGAGGGAGGGAGAGAGAGGAAGAGAGAGGGGCAAAGGAGAGAGTGAGGGAGGGGGAGAGGGAGAGAGTTATGGAGAGAGATTGACAGAGGGAGGGGAGAGGGAGAGAGAGAGGGGAGAGGGGGGAGAGAGAGATATGGAGAGAGATTGAGAGAGGGAGGGAGAGAGAGAGAGAGGGAGAGGAAGAGAGAGGGAGGAATGGGGGAGAGAGAGGAAGAGAGAGGGGGAGAGGGAGAGAGAGGAAGGGGAGGGAGGGGGAGAGAGAGAGATGTGGAGAGAGATTGAGAGAGAGAGAGAGAGTGGGAGAGAGAGGTACGGATGGGGGAGAGAGAGAGAGTGGGATAGAGAAGGAGAGGGGGAGAGAGAGAGAGAGTGAGGGAGGGGGAGAGAGAGAGAGGAAGAGATAGAGAGGGAGATAGAGAGAGGGGAGAGAGGGAGAAAGAGAGATATGGAGAGAGAGGGAGAGAGGAAGGGGAAGAGAGAGATAGAGGAAGAAAGTGGAAGAGAGATGGAGAGAAAGGGAGGGTGAGAGAGCGAGAAAGAGATAAGGAGAGAGAGAGAGGGAGAGAGGGAGGGGAAGAGAGAGATTGTGGAAGAGAGAGGGAGGGGGAGAGGGAGAGAGATATGGAGAGATTGAGAGAGGGAGGGGAGAGAGAGGAAGACAGAGGAAGAGAGAGGAGGAAGGGGAGAGAGAGAGGGAGGGGGAGAGAAACCAGAAGAGAGGAAGAGAGATCGAGAGGGAGATGGAGAGAGGGGAAGATATGCAGAGAGATTGAGAGAGATAGATTGAGAGAGAGGGAGGGAGGGAGAGAAAGGGAGAGGGAGGGAGAGAAAGGGTGAGGGAGGGAGGGGGAGAGAGGGAGAGGGAGGGAGGGGGAGAGAGGGAGAGGGAGGGACGGGGATAGAGAAGGAGAGGGAGGGAGGGGGATAGAGAAGGAGAGGGAGGGAGAGAGAGGAAGAGAGAGGGGAAAGGGAGAGAGTGAGGGAGGAGGAGAGGGAGAGAGTTATGGAGAGAGATTGACAGAGGGAGGGGAGAGGGGAGAGAGAGAGGTGAGGGGGGAGAGAGATATGGAGAGAGATTGAGAGAGAGAAAGATTGAGAGAGGGAGAGAGATTGAGAGAGAGAGAGATTGAGAGAGGGAGGGAGAGAGAGGGAGGAATGGGGGAGAGAGGAAGAGAGAGGGGGGAGAGGGAGAGGGAGGGAGGGAGGGAGGGAGAGAGAGAGAGAGATGTGGAGAGAGATTGAGAGAGAGAGAGAGAGGGAGTGGGAGAGAGAGGGACAGATGGGGGAGAGAGAGAGTGGGATAGAGAAGGAGAGGGGGAGAGAGAGAGAGTGAGGGAGGGGGAGAGAGAGAGGGGAAGAGATAGAGAGGGAGAGAGAGAGAGGAGAGAGCGGGAGAAAGAGAGATATGGAAAGAGAGAGGGAGAGAGGGAGGGGAAGAGAGAGATAGAGGAAGAAAGTGGAAGAGAGAGGGAGGGGGAGAGGGAGAGAAAGGGAGGGGGAGAGAGGGAGAGAGATATGGAGAGAGAGAGAGAGAGAGAGAGAGAGAGAGAGAGAGAGAGAGAGAGAGAGAGAGAGAGAGAGAGAGAGAGAGAGAAGAGGAAGAGAGAGAGAGGGAGGGAGAGAGAGGGGAGAGAGGGAGGGAGGAAGAGGGAGTAAGGGGATAGAGAAGGAGAGGGAGGGAGAGAGAGAGGAAGAGAGAGGAGGAAAGGGAGAGAGTGAGGGAGGGGGAGAGAGAGTGAGGGAGGGGGAGAGAGAGTGGAAGAGAGAGGAAGAGATGGAGTGGAGAGGGAGATAGAGAGAGGGGGAGGGGGTAGAGAGAGAGAGAGATAAAGAGAGAGAGAGAGAGAGAGAGAGAGAGAGAGAGAGAGAGAGAGAGAGAGAGAGAGAGAGAGAGAGAGAGAGAGAGAGAGATTTGGAGAGAGATTGAGAGAGAGATAGATTGAGTGAGAGGAGAGGGGGAGAGAGAGAGGGGGAGAGGGAGATGGAGAGAGGGGGGATATGGAGAGAGAGGGGGGAGGGGGAGAGAGATTGAGAGAGAGAGAGAGGAAGAGAGAGAGAGAGAGAGAGAGAGAGAGAGAGAGAGAGAGAGAGAGGGGGACAGAGAGGGAGAGGGAGGGAGGGGGATAGAGAAGGAGAGGGAGAGAGAGGAGGAAAGGGAGACAGTGAGGGAGAGGGAGAGAGAGCGGAAGAGAGAGGAAGAGATAGAGAGATTGAGAGAGAGATTGAGAGAGAGATATTGGGAGAGAGGAGAGAGAGAGAGAGAGAGAGGGGGAGAGGGATGGAGAGAGGGAGAGTGAGAGAGAGAGAGAGGGAGAGGAAGAGAGAGAGATAGAAGAAGAGAGAGAGATAGAGGAAGAGAGAGGGAGAGAGATAGAGGGAGAGGGAGGGAGTGGGGGAGAGAGGGGAGTGGGAGAGAGAGAGGGAGGGATTGCGGAGAGAGGGAGGGATGGGAGAGAGAGAGAGAGAGGAAGGGATGGGGGAGAGAGAGAGGAAGAGATAGGCAGACAGAGGAAGAGAGAGAGAGAGAGGGAGAGGGGGAGAGAGAGGGAGGGATGGGGGAGAGAGGGAGTGGGAGAGAGAGGGAGGGATGGGGGAGAGAGGGAGTAGGAGAGAGAGGGAGGGATGGGGGAGAGAGGGAGAGGGAGGGATGGGGGAGAAAGAGAGAGAGGAAGAGTGGGGGAGAGGGAGAGAGAGAGGGAGAGAGGAAGAGAGAGGAAGAGTGAGGGAGAGGGGGGAGAGAGATAGACAGGGATGGAGAGAGAGAGAGAGGGAGAGGAAGAGAGAGGGGAGAGAGGGAGAAAGAGAGATATGGAGAGAGAGAGGGAGAGAAAGGGAGGGGAGAGAGGGAGAGAGAGAGAGGGGAGGGAGAGAGAGAGGAGGCACAGAGAGGGAGAAAGTAGAGGGAGAGAGGGAAAAAGAGAGGGGAGAGAGAGAGATAGAGAGGGGGGAGAGAGGGGACAGAGAGGGAGAGAGAGATTGAAGAAGGGAGGGGAGAGAGAGAGGGGGGACAGAGAGGGAGAGGGAAGTTGAGGGAGAGAGGGAGGGAGGAAGAGAGAGAGGGAGAGTGGGAGAGAGATAGAGAGAGAGGAGGGAAAGAGAGGGAGAGAGAGAGAGGGGGGGGGAGAGAGAAGGAGAGAGAGAAAGAGAGAGAGGGGAAGACAGAGAGGGAGAGGGAGGGAGAAGGAGAGGGAGGGAGAGAGGAAGAGAGAGGAAGACAGAGGAAAAGATAGAGAGGGAGGGAGAGCGAGAGGGGAGCGAGAGAGAGGAAGAGAGAGAGAGAGAGAGAGGAAGACAGAAGAAGAGGGAGGGAGAGAGGGAGAGGGAGGGAGAGAGAAGCAGAGAGGGGGGGGAGAGAGGGGAAGACAGATCTGGAGAGAGAGGTGGAGAGGGAGAGAGAGATTGAGAGGGAGAGCGGGAGAGAGAAAGAGAGAGGGGGAGAGAGACAGAGAGGGGCGGAGGAAGAGGGAGAGAGAGAGAGATTGAGAGAGAGGGAGAGGAGGGAGCAAGAGAGATTAAGAGAGAGAGAGAGAGAGAGAGAGAGAGAGAGAGAGAGAGAGAGAGAGAGAGAGAGAGAGAGAGAGAGAGATAGGAAGAGAGAGAGGAAGACAGAGGGAAAAAGAGAGAGAGAAGCAGAGGGAGGGGGAGAGAGGGGAGGGGGAAGAGAGAGATATGGAGGGAGAGAGAGAGGAAGACAGAGGAAGAGAGAGAGAGGGAGGGATGGGGGAGAGGGAGTGGGAGAGAGAGGGAGGGATGGGGGAGAGAGGGAGTGGGAGAGGGAGATAGAGAGGGAGGGAGGCGTGGAGAGAGAGCGGAAGAAAGGAAGAGAGATCGAGAGGGAGATGGAGAGAGGGGAAGATATGGAGAGAGATTGAGAGAGAGGGAGGGAGAGAAAGGGAGAGGGAGGGAGGAGGGAGGGAGAGGGAGGGAGGGGGGAGAGCGGGAGGGAGGGGGATAGAGAAGGAGAGGGAGGGAGGGGATAGAGAAGGAGAGGGAGGGAGAGAGAGGAAGAGAGAGGGGGAAAGGGAGAGAGTGAGGGAGAGGGAGAGAGTTATGGAGAGAGATTGACAGAGGGAGGGGAGAGGGGGAGAGAGAGAGGAAGAGATAGAGAGAGGGGAGAGGGGGGGGAGAGAGATATGGAGAGAGATTGAGAGAGAGAAAGATTGAGAGAGGGAGAGAGATTGAGAGAGAGAGAGGGAGAGAGGGAGAGGAAGAGAGAGGGAGGAATGGGGGAGAGAGGAAGAGAGAGGGAGGGAGGGGAGGGAGGGGAGGGAGGGCGGGGGAGAGAGAGATGTGGAGAGAGATTGAGAGAGAGAGGGAGTGGGAGAGAGAGGGACGGATGGGGGAGAGAGAGAGTGGGATAGAGAAGGAGAGGGGGAGAGAGAGAGAGAGTGAGGGAGGGGGCGAGAGAGAGAGGAAGAGATAGAGAGGGAGATAGAGAGAGGGGAGAGAGGGAGAAAGAGAGATATGGAGAGAGAGAGGGAGAGAGGAAGGGGAAGAGAGAGATAGAGGAAGAAAGTGGAAGAGAGAGGGAGAGAAAGGGAGGGTGAGAGAGCGAGAAAGAGATATGGAGAGAGAGAGGGAGAGAGGGAAGGGAAGAGAGAGATAGAGGAAGAGAGTGGAAGAGAGAGGGAGGGGGAGAGGGAGAGAGGTATGAAGAGATTGAGATAGGGAGGGGAGAGAGAGGAAGACAGAGGAAGAGAGAGGAGGAAAGGGAGAGAGTGAGGGAGGGGGAGAGAGGGCAGAAGAGAGGAAGAGAGATCGAGAGGGAGATGGAGAGAGGGGAAGATATGGAGAGAGATTGAGAGAGAGGGAGGGAGGGAGAGAAAGGGAGAGGGAGGGAGAGGGAGGAAGACAGAGGAAGAGAGAGAGATTGAGGGAGAGAGAGAGAAGAAGAGGGAGGGGGAGAGAGAAAGAGAGAGGGAGAGAGAAACAGAGAGGGTGAGAGAGGGAGAGAGAAGGAGAGGGAGGAAGGGGGAGAAAGAGAGCTGGAAGAGATAGGAAGAGAGAGGGAGAGAGAGGGAGGGAGATTTGGAGAGAGAGACTGAGGGAGTGAGGGGAGAGAGGATGAGAGAGATAGGGAGAGAGAGGGGGAGAGAGATAGAGAGAGAGGGGGAGAGAGGAGAGGAAGAGAGAGAGAAGAGGAAGAGAGAGAAGAAGAGAGATGGATTGAGAGAGAGGGAGGGAGAGAGAAGGAGAGGGAGGGAGGGGATAGAGAAGGAGAGGGAGGGAGGGGGATAGAGAAGGAGAGGGAGGGAGGGGGATAGAGAAGGAGAGGGAGGGAGGGAGATTGAGAAGGAGAGGGAGAGAGAGGAGGAAAGGGAGAGGGAGAGGGAGAGAGAGCGGAAGAGAGAGGAAGAGGGAGATAGAGAGAGATATGGAGAGAGATTGAGAGAGGGAGAGAGAGAGAGGGGAGGGAGAGAGAGGGAGAGAGAGAGGGAGAGGAAGAGAGAGATAGAGGAAGAGAGAGGGACAGAGATAGAGGGAGAGGGAGGGAGTGGGGGAGAGAGAGGAAGAGAGAGGGAGGGATGGGGGAGAGAGAGAGGGGGTGGGAGAGAGAGGGAGGGATGGGGGAGAGAGAGGAAGAGAGAGGCAGACAGAGGAAGAGAGTGAGAGAGGGGGAGAGAGAGGGAGGGTTGGGGGAGAGGGGAAGACAGAGGAAGAGGGGAGAGGGAGGGAGGGGAGAGAGAGGAAGAGAGAGGAGGAAAGGGAGAGAGTGAGGGAGGGGGAGAGAGAGCGGAAGAGAGGAAGAGAGATCGAGAGGGAGATGGAGAGAGGGGAAGATATGGAGAGAGATTGAGAGAGAGGGAGGGAGGGAGAGAAAGGGAGAGGAAGAGAGGGAGCGAGGGGGATAGAGAAGGAGAGGGAGGGAGGGGGATAGAGAAGGAGAGGGAGGGAGAGAGAGGAAGAGAGAGGGGGGAAAGGGAGAGAGTGAGGGAGGGGGAGAGGGAGAGAGTTATGGAGAGAGATTGACAGAGGGAGGGGAGAGGGGGAGAGAGAGAGGAAGAGATAGAGAGAGGGGAGAGGGGGGGAGAGAGATATGGAGAGAGATTGAGAGAGAGAAAGAGTGAGAGAGGGAGAGAGATTGAGAGAGAGAGAGAGAGAGAGAGAGAGAGAGAGAGAGAGATTGAGAGAGAGAGAGAGAGAGAGAGAGAGAGAGAGAGAGAGAGAGAGAGAGAGAGAGAGAGAGAGAGAGAGAGAGAGAGAGAGAGAGAGAGAGAGAGAGAGAGAGAGAGAGAGATAGGAAGAGAGAGAGGAAGACAGAGGGAAAAAGAGAGAGAGAAGCAGAGGGAGGGGGAGAGAGGGGGAGGGGGGAAGAGAGAGATATGGAGGGAGAGAGAGAGGAAGACAGAGGAAGAGAGAGAGAGGGAGGGATGGGGGAGAGGGAGTGGGAGAGAGAGGGAGGGATGGGGGAGAGAGGGAGTGGGAGAGGGAGATAGAGAGGGAGGGAGGCGTGGAGAGAGAGCGGAAGAAAGGAAGAGAGATCGAGAGGGAGATGGAGAGAGGGGAAGATATGGAGAGAGATTGAGAGAGAGGGAGGGAGAGAAAGGGAGAGGGAGGGAGGGAGGGAGGGAGAGGGAGGGAGGGGGAGAGCGGGAGGGAGGGGGATAGAGAAGGAGAGGGAGGGAGGGGATAGAGAAGGAGAGGGAGGGAGAGAGAGGAAGAGAGAGGGGGAAAGGGAGAGAGTGAGGGAGAGGGAGAGAGTTATGGAGAGAGATTGACAGAGGGAGGGGAGAGGGGGAGAGAGAGAGGAAGAGATAGAGAGAGGGGAGAGGGGGGGAGAGAGAGATATGGAGAGAGATTGAGAGAGAGAAAGATTGAGAGAGGGAGAGAGATTGAGAGAGAGAGAGATTGAGAGAGGGAGAGGAAGAGAGAGGGAGGAATGGGGGAGAGAGGAAGAGAGAGGGAGGGAGGGGAGGGAGGGAGGGAGGGCGGGGGAGAGAGAGATGTGGAGAGAGATTGAGAGAGAGAGGGAGTGGGAGAGAGAGGGACGGATGGGGGAGAGAGAGAGTGGGATAGAGAAGGAGAGGGGGAGAGAGAGAGAGAGTGAGGGAGGGGCGAGAGAGAGAGGAAGAGATAGAGAGGGAGATAGAGAGAGGGGAGAGAGGGAGAAAGAGAGATATGGAGAGAGAGAGGGAGAGAGGAAGGGGAAGAGAGAGATAGAGGAAGAAAGTGGAAGAGAGAGGGAGAGAAAGGGAGGGGGAGAGAGCGAGAAAGAGATATGGAGAGAGAGAGGGAGAGAGGGAAGGGAAGAGAGAGATAGAGGAAGAGAGTGGAAGAGAGAGGGAGGGGGAGAGGGAGAGAGATATGGAGAGATTGAGAGAGGGAGGGGAGAGAGAGGAAGACAGAGGAAGAGAGAGGAGGAAAGGGAGAGAGTGAGGGAGGGGGAGAGAGAGCGGAAGAGAGGAAGAGAGATCGAGAGGGAGATGGAGAGAGGGGAAGATATGGAGAGAGATTGAGAGAGAGGGAGGGAGGGAGAGAAAGGGAGAGGGAGGGAGAGGGAGGAAGACAGAGGAAGAGAGAGAGATTGAGGGAGAGAGAGAGAAGAAGAGGGAGGGGGAGAGAGAAAGAGAGAGGGAGAGAGAAACAGAGAGGGTGAGAGAGGGAGAGAGAAGGAGAGGGAGGAAGGGGGAGAAAGAGAGCGGAAGAGATAGGAAGAGAGAGGGAGAGAGAGGGAGGGAGATTTGGAGAGAGAGACTGAGGGAGTGAGGGGAGAGAGGATGAGAGAGATAGGGAGAGAGAGGGGGGAGAGAGATAGAGAGAGAGGGGAGAGAGGAGAGGAAGAGAGAGAGAAGAGGAAGAGAGAGAAGAAGAGAGATGGATTGAGAGAGAGGGAGGGAGAGAGAAGGAGAGGGAGGGAGGGGATAGAGAAGGAGAGGGAGGGAGGGGGATAGAGAAGGAGAGGGAGGGAGGGGGATAGAGAAGGAGAGGGAGGGAGGGAGATTGAGAAGGAGAGGGAGAGAGAGGAGGAAAGGGAGAGGGAGAGGGAGAGAGAGCGGAAGAGAGAGGAAGAGGGAGATAGAGAGAGATATGGAGAGAGATTGAGAGAGGGAGAGAGAGAGAGGGGGAGGGAGAGAGCGGGAGAGAGAGAGGGAGAGGAAGAGAGAGATAGAGGAAGAGAGAGGGACAGAGATAGAGGGAGAGGGAGGGAGTGGGGGAGAGAGAGGAAGAGAGAGGGAGGGATGGGGGAGAGAGAGAGGGGGTGGGAGAGAGAGGGAGGGATGGGGGAGAGAGAGGAAGAGAGAGGCAGACAGAGGAAGAGAGTGAGAGAGGGGGAGAGAGAGGGAGGGTTGGGGGAGAGGGGAAGACAGAGGAAGAGGGGGAGAGGGAGGGAGGGGAGAGAGAGGAAGAGAGAGGAGGAAAGGGAGAGAGTGAGGGAGGGGGAGAGAGAGCGGAAGAGAGGAAGAGAGATCGAGAGGGAGATGGAGAGAGGGGAAGATATGGAGAGAGATTGAGAGAGAGGGAGGGAGGGAGAGAAAGGGAGAGGAAGAGAGGGAGCGAGGGGGATAGAGAAGGAGAGGGAGGGAGGGGGATAGAGAAGGAGAGGGAGGGAGAGAGAGGAAGAGAGAGGGGGAGAGGGAGAGAGTGAGGGAGGGGGAGAGGGAGAGAGTTATGGAGAGAGATTGACAGAGGGAGGGGAGAGGGGAGAGAGAGAGGAAGAGATAGAGAGAGGGGAGAGGGGGGGAGAGAGATATGGAGAGAGATTGAGAGAGAGAAAGATTGAGAGAGGGAGAGAGAGAGAG
This sequence comes from Eptatretus burgeri, assembly GCF_056783735.1. Lineage (NCBI taxonomy): Eukaryota > Metazoa > Chordata > Myxini > Myxiniformes > Myxinidae > Eptatretus > Eptatretus burgeri. Next base: position 8,125,988 of record NC_140973.1, on the reverse strand, counting down.
AGAGAGAGAGAGAGAGAGAGAGAGAGAAAGAGAGAGAGAGAGAGAGAGAGAGAGAGAGAGAGAGAGAGAGAGAGAGAGAGAGAGAGAGAGAGAGAGAGAGAGAGAGAGAGAGAGAGAGAGAGAGAGAGAGAGAGAGAGAGAGAGAGAGAGAGAGCGAGATTGAGAGAGGGAGAGGAAGAGAGAGGGAGGAATGGGGGAGAGAGGAAGAGAGAGGGAGGGAGGGGGAGGGAAGGAGGGGGAGAGAGAGAGATGTGGAGAGAGATTGAGAGAGAGGGAGTGGGAGAGAGAGGGACGGATGGGGGAGAGAGAGAGTGGGATAGAGAAGGAGAGGGGGAGCGAGAGGGAGAGTGAGGGAGGGGAGAGAGAGAGAGGAAGAGATAGAGAGGGAGATAGAGAGAGGGGAGAGAGGGAGAAAGAGAGATATGGAGAGAGAGAGGGAGAGAGGAAGGGGAAGAGAGAGATAGAAGAAGAAAGTGGAAGAGAGAGGGAGAGAAAGGGAGGGGAGAGAGCGAGAAAGAGATATGGAGTGAGAGAGGGAGAGAGGGAGGAAGAGAGAGATAGAGGAAGAGAGTGGAAGAGAGAGGGAGGGGGAGAGGGAGAGAGATATGGAGAGATTGAGAGAGGGAGGGGAATGAGAGGAAGACAGAGGAAGAGAGAGGAGGAAAGGGAGAGAGTGAGGGAGGGGGAGAGAGAGCGGAAGAGAGGAAGAGATCGAGAGGGAGATGGAGAGAGGGGAAGATATGGAGAGAGATTGAGAGAGATAGATTGAGAGAGAGGGAGGGAGGGAGAGAAAGAGGGAGGGAGGGGGAGAGAGGGAGAGGGAGGGAGGGGATAGAGAAGGAGAGGGAGGGAGGGGGATAGAGAAGGAGAGGGAGGGAGAGAGAGGAAGAGAGAGGGGGAAAGGGAGAGAGTGAGGGAGGGGAGAGGGGGAGAGAGAGAGGGGAGAGGGGGGAGAGAGAGATATGGAGAGAGATTGAGAGAGAGAAAGATTGAGAGAGGGAGAGAGATTGAGAGAGAGAGAGAGAGATTGAGAGAGGGAGGGAGAGAGAGAGAGAGGGAGAGGAAGAGAGAGGGAGGAATGGGGGAGAGAGGAAGAGAGAGGGGGAGAGGGAGAGAGAGGAAGGGGGAGGGAGGGGGAGAGAGAGAGATGTGGAGAGAGATTGAGAGAGAGAGAGGGAGTGGGAGAGAGAGGGACGGATGGGGGAGAGAGAGAGAGTGGGATAGAGAAGGAGAGGGGGAGAGAGAGAGAGAGAGTGAGGGAGGGGGAGAGAGAGAGAGGAAGAGATAGAGAGGGAGATAGAGAGAGGGGAGAGAGGGAGAAAGAGAGATATGGAGAGAGAGAGGGAGAGAGGAAGGGGAAGAGAGAGATAGAGGAAGAAAGTGGAAGAGAGATGGAGAGAAAGGGAGGGTGAGAGAGCGAGAAAGAGATAAGGAGAGAGAGAGAGGGAGGGGAAGAGAGAGATTGTGGAAGAGAGAGGGAGGGGGAGAGGGAGAGAGATATGGAGAGATTGAGAGAGGGAGGAGAGAGAGAGGAAGGCAGAGGAAGAGAGACGAGGAAAGGGGGAGAGGGAGGGAGGGGGAGAGAGAGCAGAAGAGAGGAAGAGAGATCGAGAGGGAGATGGAGAGAGGGGAAGATATGGAGAGAGATTGAGAGAGATAGATTGAGAGAGAGGGAGGGAGGGAGAGAAAGGGAGAGGGAGGGAGGGGGAGAGAGGGAGAGGGAGGGAGGGGGAGAGAGGGAGAGGGAGGGAGGGGGATAGAGAAGGAGAGGGAGGGAGGGGGAGAGAGGGAGAGGGAGGGATGGGGGAGAAAGAGAGAGAGGAAGAGTGGGGAGAGGGAGAGAGAGAGGGAGAGAGTGGAAGAGAGAGGAAGAGTGAGGGAGAGGGGGAGAGAGATAGACAGGGATGGAGAGAGAGAGAGAGAGGGAGAGGAAGAGAGAGGGGAGAGAGGGAGAAAGAGAGATATGGAGAGAGAGAGGGAGAGAAAGGGAGGGGAGAGAGGGAGAGAGAGAGAGGGGGAGGGAGAGAGAGAGGAGGCACAGAGAGGGAGAAAGTAGAGGGAGAGAGGGAAAAGAGAGGGAGAGAGAGAGAGAGATAGAGAGGGGGGAGAGAGGGGACAGAGAGAAAGAGAGGGAGAGAGATTGAGGAAGGGAGGGGGAGAGAGAGAGAGGGGGGACAGAGAGGGAGAGGGAAGTTGAGGGAGAGAGGGAGGGAGGAAGAGAGAGGGAGAGTGGGAGAGAGATAGAGAGAGAGGATGGAAAGAGAGGGAGAGAGAGAGAGGGGGGGAGAGAGAAGGAGAGAGAGAAAGAGAGAGAGGGGAAGACAGAGAGGGAGAGGGAGGGAGAAGGAGAGGGAGGGAGAGAGGAAGAGAGAGGAAGACAGAGGAAAAGATAGAGAGGGAGGGAGAGCGAGAGGGGAGCGAGAGAGAGGAAGAGAGAGAGAGAGAGAGGAAGACAGAAGAAGAGGGAGGGAGAGAGGGAGAGGGAGGGAGAGAGAAGCAGAGAGGGGGAGGGAGAGAGGGGAACACAGATCTGGAGAGAGAGGTGGAGAGGGAGAGAGAGATTGAGAGGGAGAGAGGGAGAGAGAAAAGAGAGGGGGAGAGAGAGAGAGAGGGGTGGAGGAAGAGGGAGAGAGAGAGAGATTGAGAGAGAGAGAGAGAGAGAGAGAGAGAGAGAGAGAGAGAGAGAGAGAGAGAGAGAGAGAGAGAGAGAGAGAGAGAGAGAGAGAGAGAGAGATAGGAAGAGAGAGAGGTAGACAGAGGGAAAAAGAGAGAGAGAGAAGCAGAGGGAGGGGGAGAGAGGGGGAGGGGGGAAGAGAGAGATATGGAGGGAGAGAGAGAGGAAGACAGAGGAAGAGAGAGAGAGGGAGGGATGGGGGAGAGGGAGTGGGAGAGAGAGGGAGGGATGGGGGAGAGAGGGAGTGGGAGAGGGAGATAGAGAGGGAGGGAGGCGTGGAGAGAGAGCGGAAGAAAGGAAGAGAGATCGAGAGGGAGATGGAGAGAGGGGAAGATATGGAGAGAGATTGAGAGAGAGGGAGGGAGGGAGAGAAAGGGAGAGGGAGCGAGGGAGGGAGAGGGAGGGAGGGGAGAGTGGGAGGGAGGGGGATAGAGAAGGAGAGGGAGGGAGGGGATAGAGAAGGAGAGGGAGGGAGAGAGAGGAAGAGAGAGGGGGAAAGGGAGAGAGTGAGGGAGGGGAGAGGGAGAGAGTTATGGAGAGAGATTGACAGAGGGAGGGGAGAGGGGAGAGAGAGAGGAAGAGATAGAGAGAGGGGAGAGGGGGAGAGAGAGATATGGAGAGAGATTGAGTGAGAGAAACACTGAGAGAGGCAGAGAGACTGAGAGTGAGAGTGTGAGAGTGGGAGAGGAACAGAGAGGGAGGAACGGGGGAGAGAGGAAGAGAGAGGGAGGGAGGTGTGGGAGGGGAGGGAGGGAGGGAGAGAGAGAGATGTGGAGAGAGATTGAGAGAGAGAGGGAGTGGGAGAGAGAGGGACGGATGGGGGAGAGAGAGAATGGGATAGAGAAGGAGAGGGGGAGAGAGAGAGAGAGAGTGAGGGAGGGGGTGAGAGAGAGAGGAAGAGATAGAGAGGGAGATAGAGAGAGGGAGAGAGGGAGAAAGAGAGATATGGAGAGAGAGAGGGAGAGAGGAAGGGGAAGAGAGAGATAGAGGAAGAAAGTGGAAGAGAGAGGGAGAGAAAGGGAGGGAGAGAGCGAGAAAGAGATATGGAGAGAGAGAGGGAGAGAGGGAAGGGAAGAGAGAGATAGAGGAAGAGAGTGGAAGAGAGAGGGAGGGGGAGAGGGAGAGAGATATGGAGAGATTGAGAGAGGGAGGGGAGAGAGAGGAAGACAGAGGAAGAGAGAGGAGGAAAGGGAGAGAGTGAGGGAGGGGGAGAGAGAGAGGAAGAGAGGAAGAGAGACCGAGAGGGAGATCGAGAGAGGGGAAGATATGGAGAGAGATTGAGAGAGAGGGAGGGAGGGAGAGAAAGGGAGAGGGAGGGAGAGGGAGGGAGGGGGAGAGGGAGAGAGTTATGGAGAGAGATTGACAGAGGGAGGGGAGAGGGGAGAGAGAGAGGGGAGAGGAGGGGGAGAGTGAGATATGGAGAGAGAAAGATTGAGAGAGGGAGAGAGAGGGGGAGAGGGAGAGAGAGGGAGGGGAGGGAGGGGGAGGGAGGGGGAGAGGGAGATTGAGAGAGAGAGAGAGGGAGTGGGAGAGAGAGGGACGGATGGGGGAGAGAGAGAGTGGGATAGAGGAGAGGGGAGAGAGAGAGAGAGTGAGGGAGGGGGAGAGAGAGAGGGAGAGATAGAGAGGGAGATAGAGAGAGGGGAGAGAGGGAGAAAGAGAGATATGGAGAGAGAGAGAGGGAGAGAGGAAGGGGAAGAGAGAGATAGAGGAAGAAAGTGGAAGAGAGAGGGAGAGAAAGGGAGGGGGGAGAGCGAGAAAGAGATATGGAGAGAGAGAGGGAGAGAGGAAGGGGAAGAGAGAGATAGAGGAAGAAAGTGGAAGAGAGAGGGAGAGAAAGGGAGGGGGAGAGAGCGAGAAAGAGATATGGAGAGAGAGAGAGGGAGAGAGGAAGGGGAAGAGAGAGATTGAGGAAGAGAGTGGAAGAGAGAGGGAGGGAGAGAGGGAGAGAGATATGGAGGGATTGAGAGAGGGAGGGGAGAGAGAGGAAGACAGAGGAAGAGAGAGGAGGAAAGGGAGAGAGTGGAAGAGAGGAAGAGAGATCGAGAGGGAGATGGAGAGAGGGGAAGATATGGAGAGAGATTGAGAGAGATAGATTGAGAAAGAGGGAGGGAGGGAGAGAAAGGGAGAGGGAGGGAGGGGGAAAGAGGGAGAGGGAGGGATGGGGATAGAGAAGGAGAGGGAGGGAGGGGATAGAGAAGGAGAGGGAGGGAGGGGATAGAGAAGGAGAGGGAGGGAGGGGGATAGAGAAGGAGAGGGAGGGAGAGAGAGGAAGAGAGAGGAGGAAAGGGAGAGAGTGAGGGAGGGGGAGAGGAGAGAGTTATGGAGAGAGATTGACAGAGGGAGGGGAGAGGGGGAGAGAGAGGGGAGAGGGGGAGAGAGATATGGAGAGAGATTGAGAGAGAGAAAGATTGAGAGAGGGAGAGAGATTGAGAGAGAGAGAGAGAGAGAGAGAGAGAGAGAGAGAGAGAGAGAGAGAGAGAGAGAGAGAGAGAGAGAGAGAGAGAGAGAGAGAGAGAGAGAGAGAGAGAGAGAGAGAGAGGGAGGAATGGGGAAGAGAGGAAGAGAGAGGGGGAGAGGGAGAGAGAGGGAGGGGAGGGAGGGGGAGAGAGAGATTGAGAGAGAGAGGGAGTGGGAGAGAGAGGGACAGATGGGGGAGAGAGATAGTGGGATAGAGAAGGAGAGGGGGAGAGAGAGAGAGTGAGGGAGGGGAGAGAGAGAGGAAGAGATAGAGAGGGAGATAGAGAGAGGGGAGAGAGGGAGAAAGAGAGATATGGAGAGAGAGAGAGAGAGAGAGAGAGAGGGAGAGAGGGAGGGGAAGAGAGAGATAGAGGAAGAAAGTGGAAGAGAGAGGGAGGGGGAGAGGGAGAGAAGGGGAGGGGGAGAGAGCGAGAAAGAGAGATATGAAGACAGAGAGGGAGGGGAAGAGAGAGATAGAGGAAGAGAGTGGAAGAGAGAGGGAGGAGGAGAGGGAGAGAAAGGGAGGGGGAGAGAGGGAGAGAGATATGGAGAGATTGAGAGAGGGAGGGAGAGAGAGAGGAAGAGGAAGAGAGAGAGAGAGGGGGAGAGAGGGAGGGAGGAAGAGGGAGTGAGGGGGATAGAGAAGGAGAGGGAGGGAGAGAGTGAGGGAGAGGGAGAGAGAGCGGAAGAGAGAGGAAGAGATAGAGAGATTGAGAGAGAGATTGAGAGAGAGATATTGGGAGAGAGAGAGAGAGAGAGAGAGAGAGAGAGAGAGAGAGAGAGAGAGAGAGAGAGAGAGAGAGAGAGAGAGAGAGAGAGAGAGAGAGAGAGAGAGAGAGAGAGAGAGAGAGATAGAGGAAGAGAGAGGGAGAAGAAGAGAGAGAGAGATAGAGGAAGAGAGAGGGAGAGAGATAGAGGGAGAGGGAGGGAGGGGGGGAGAGAGGGGAGGGGGGGAGAGAGAGGGAGGGGGAGAGGAGGGAGGGGGGGAGGGGGGGGAGGGGGGGGGGGGGGGGAGGGAGAGGGAGGGATGGGGGAGAGAGAGGGAGGGATGAGAGAGAGAGAGAGGAAGGGATGGGGGAGAGAGAGAGGAAGAGATAGGCAAACAGAGGAAGAGAGAGGGGAGAGGGGGAGAGAGAGGGAGGGATGGGGGAGAGAGGGAGTGGGAGAGAGAGGGAGGGATGGGGGAGAGAGGGAGGGATGGGGGGAGAGAGAGAGAGAGGAAGAGTGGGGGAGAGGGAGAGAGAGAGAGGGAGAGAGAGAGAGATAGAAGAAGAGAGAGAGAGATAGAGGAAGAGAGAGGGAGAGAGATAGAGGGAGAGGGAGGGAGTGGGGGAGAGAGGGTAGTGGGAGAGAGAGAGGGAGGGATTGCGGAGAGAGGGAGGGATTGCGGAGAGAGGGAGGGATGGGGGAGAGAGAGGGAGGGATGAGAGAGAGAGAGAGGAAGGGATGGGGGAGAGAGAGAGGAAGAGATGGGCAGACAGAGGAAGAGAGAGAGAGAGGGGAGAGGGGGAGAGAGAGGGAGGGATGGGGGAGAGAGAGAGGGAGTGGGAGAGAGAGAGGGAGGGATGGGGGGGAGAGGGAGGGATGGGGGAGAGAGAGAGAGAGGAAGAGGGAGAGAGGGAGGGAGGGGGAGAGAGAGAGGAAGAGGGAGAAAGAGAGAGAGAGAGAGAGAGAGAGAGAGAGAGAGAGAGAGAGAGAGAGAGAGAGAGAGAGAGAGAGAGAGAGAGAGAGAGAGAGAGAGAGAGAGAGAGAGAGAGAGAGAGAGAGAGAGAGAGAGAGAGAGAGAGAGAGAGAGAGAGAGAAAGAGAGAGAGAGATAGAAGAAGAGAGAGAGATAGAGGAAGAGAGAGGAAGAGAGATAGAGGGAGAGGGAGGGAGTGGGGAAGAGAGGGGAGTGGGAGCGAGAGAGGGAGGGATTGCGGAGAGAGGGAGGGATGAGAGAGAGAGAGAGGAAGGGATGGGGGAGAGAGAGAGGAAGAGATAGGCAGACAGAGGAAGAGAGAGAGAGAGAGAGAGGGGAGAGGGGGAGAGAGAGGGAGGGATGGGGGAGAGAGAGAGAGAGAGAGAGAGAGAGAGAGGAAGAGTGGGGGAGAGTGAGAGAGAGAGAGGGAGAGAGTGGAAGAGAGAGGAAGAGTGAGGGAGAGGGGGAGAGAGATAGACAGGGATGGAGAGAGAGAGAGAGAGGGAGAGGGAGAGAGAGGGGAGAGAGGGAGAAAGAGAGATATGGAGAGAGAGAGGGAGAGAAAGGGAGGGGAGAGAGGGGGAGAGAGAGGGGGGAGGGAGAGAGAGAGGAGGCACAGAGAGGGAGAAAGTAGAGGAAGAGAGGGAGTGGAGAGAGGGAAAGAGAGAGGGGAGAGAGAGAGATAGAGAGGGGGAGAGAGGGGACAGAGAGGAAGAGAGGGAGAGAGATTGAGGAAGGGAGGGGGAGAGAGAGAGAGGGGGGGACAGAGAGGGAGAGGGAAGTTGAGGGAGAGAGGGAGGGAGGAAGAGAGAGGGAGAGGGGGAGAGAGATAGAGAGAGAGAGGAGGGAAAGAGAGAGAGAGAGAGAGGGGGGGAGAGAGAAGGAGAGAGAGAAAGAGAGAGAGGGGAAGACAGAGAGGAAGAGGGAGGGAGAAGGAGAGGGAGGGAGAGAGGAAGAGAGAGGAAGACAGAGGAAAGATAGAGAGGGAGGGAGAGAGAGGGGAGCGAGAGAGAGGAAGAGAGAGAGAGGAAGACAGAAGAAGAGGGAGGGAGAGAGGGAGAGGGAGGGAGAGAGAAGCAGAGAAGGGGGGGAGAGAGAGGGAAGACAGATCTGGAGAGAGAGGTGGAGAGGGAGAGAGAGAGAGAGAGAGAGAGAGAGAGAGAGAGAGAGAGAGAGAGAGAGAGAGAGAGAGAGAGAGAGAGAGAGAGAGAGAGAGAGAGAGAGAGAGAGGAAGACAGAGGGAAAAAGAGAGAGAGAAGCAGAGGGAGGGGGAGAGAGGGGGGAGGGGGGAAGAGAGAGATGGAGGGAGAGAGAGAGAGAGAGGAAGACAGAGGAAGAGAGAGAGAGGGAGGGATGGGGAGAGAGAGAGGGAGGGATGGGGGAGAGAGGGAGTGGGAGAGGGAGATAGAGAGGGAGGGAGGCGTGGAGAGAGAGGGAGGGATGGGGGAGAGAGAGAGAGGGAGTGGGAGAGAGAGGGAGGGATGGGGGGAGAGAGAGAGAGTAAGGGATGGGGAGAGAGGGAGAGAGGGGGAGAGAGAGAGAGAGAGAGAGAGAGGAGAGAGAGAGAGAGAGAGAGAGAGAGAGAGAGAGAGAGAGAGAGAGAGAGAGAGAGAGAGAGAGAGAGAGAGAGAGAGAGAGATTGGGAGAGAGAGGGAGGGATGGGGGAGAGAGGGAGGGAGGGGGATAGAGAAGGAGAGGGAGGGAGAGAGAGGAAGAGAGAGGGGGAAAAGGAGAGAAAGGGAGGGGAGAGAGGGAGAGAGTTATGGAGAGAGATTGACAGAGGGAGGGCAAGGGAGAGATTGAGAGAGGGAGGGGAGAGGGGGAGAGAGAGAGGAAGAGATAGAGAGAGGGGAGAGGGGGAGAGAGAGAGAGAGAGAGAGAGAGAGGGGAGAGGGGGAGAGAGAGAGAGAGAGAGAGAGGGAGGGGAGAGATAGAGATAGAGAGTGGGGAGAGGGGGAGAGAGAGAGAGAGAGAGAGAGAGAGAGAGAGAGAGAGAGAGAGAGAGAGAGAGAGAGAGAGAGAGAGAGAGAGAGAGAGAGAGAGAGAGAGAGAGAGAGAGAGATTGGGAGAGAGAGGGAGGGATGGGGGAGAGAGGGAGGGAGGGGGATAGAGAAGGAGAGGGAGGGAGAGAGAGGAAGAGAGAGGGGAAAAGGAGAGAAAGGGAGGGAGAGAGAGGGAGAGAGTTATGGAGAGAGATTGACAGAGGGAGGGCAAGGGAGAGATTGAGAGAGGGAGGGGAGAGGGGGAGAGAGAGAGGAAGAGATAGAGAGAGGGGAGAGGGGGAGAGAGAGAGAGAGGAAGAGATAGAGAGAGGGGAGAGGGGGAGAGGGGGAGAGAGAGGGAGAGAGAGAGAGTGGGGAGAGGGGGAGAGAGAGAGAGAGAGAGATATGGAGAGAGATTGAGAGAGAGATATATATATATATATATATATATATATATATATATATATATATATATATATATATATATATATATATATATATATATATATATATAGAGAGAGAGAGAGAGAGAGAGAGAGAGAGAGAGAGAGAGAGAGAGAGAGAGAGAGAGAGAGAGAGAGAGAGAGAGAGAGAGAGAGAGAGAGAGAGAGAGAGAGAGAGAGAGAGAGAGAGAGAGAGAGAGAGAGAGATAGATAGATAGATAGATAGATAGATAGATCCAAAGAAGGGAAATAAATTTAGGAAGAGATTGGAGTGAAGAGGGAATGGAGGAAGCGGAGAGTATCGATGTTGAGTGGGGGTAAAAATAATAAAGCAATGCCCCCTGACAAACAATAATAAGAAAACTATACAAAAAGGAAATCCTTCACAGTCAATCTGTCTTTTGAACCTATCTTAAAAACAAGAGGAAATGTCATGGCTGTGCACTGATGCAACAAAACAAAGAGCTTTTGGAATAACGATGAATGATAACGCAGTCTGGTGGGGATATGTCATTTTCGTTATGTATATAGCTTATCTCGTGAGTACGAGCTCCTCCATGAGCTTTGGTGAAATGTGCCAAAAATTAACATCAACATGAAATAAATATTACAGAATCATGGTTAAGAAAAATAGTCCATCGAATATATCCATTCATATAAGAAACAGTTAAAGGTTTCAATCCAAAGTGCAAGAGGCACAATTTTGCTCAGAATAAAATAATTACAAAAGTGAAAGCGCAAGAATGCTCCAAGTTTCAGGAACTAGGACTCGTCTGGGAAGAGATCAATATGAAGCAGAATACAGGAAGTGATCATTTGAACAAGAAGAGATCATGTAAGGTCTTGGAATTGTTTTCCTTGTGATGCCATATCTGGATTAGTGGGCACATTGATTATTATTATCAGCCAGAATGTATATTCTGTATTACCATATTTGTACAAGTGTGGGATAAAAGTCTTTCCACTTAATTGAGATCATATTATGAAATCCTATTATTCTGAAGCTTTAAAGAATCATACATTTATGATGTACCATACTTGCGGGAGGGGGAAGGGTGAGAAGGAGTCTCATGGAGACAATTTTAATTGAGGATAGAGAAATTCAGAAGTTGGGAAAGAAGAGAAGGTGGTTTTGCAGAGTCAGGAGAGAGGAAATAAACTTGATATGAAAGAAATCCTAAAGCCTCCCAAAAGCCACATTGTTTTTTTTCGGAAACCTCGACGACGATGAAGCACGTTTTCATTTCGGTCACACAATTAATCAAATCCAGACGTTGAAACACATCCCTGCACCAAAACTCTCAGTACGCTATCAAAGCAATGGAAAACATTTACTCTCTTTTTTTGTTCACTCTGCACTTTTACAAAGGGAGAATTAATCAAATTCATACACAAGGAAAGGTTACTTGGCCCATTATTATTACATCGCCAAACAGTAATCTCGGTATGCAGGAAAGCGTTTTTTCAAAAAAAATCGTTAATGATCCCATCCCAAAAATATAGAAAATCCGACGTTAAGCATGAAATGAATGAGGTCAGATATTGCAGAACAATTTTGAGACAGAGCGAGGACAATTTCTGCACAAAATAATGAGACGGAGGAGGTGATAATGAGCACTGAAACATTACCTGGAGAGCAAACGTGGCCACGGAGCATGCAAACACCATTTATAACATTTATCTGGGGGGCACAGTGCATACGGGCAAACACAGGATGGCCACCGTCCAAGCAAAGAGTGGATTTGAAATTTACCGACACACATCCCGGCATCATCTTCCGAGAAACCTTCGCTGCACTGCGTAAAAGAACACAAATCGACACGTCATTTCAACTCAACATTAAAGTGCCGAATGCAATGCAAGACCAACCATATTGTCTGCTCGCTGTGCTGCTTTTATCTTACTTAATACAAGACTGCGAAATGCAATTTGTTCTGGATTTACAGGGATCTATAATTGAATTAGCAGCCAAAAACAACCATCCCTTTTGGCAATCAATGTGTATCGCTTCAACAGCATATGGAGACATGCACAAGTGATTCTACAAACGAAACGTATGGTTCCGTGAAAAATGAAATGTGGGCTTTTGAAATCCACGGTCCATTCTTTATCATTACATGGCCAATGGTAATCTCACAGGATCGTTCAATAATAAACAATCGTGTCCTCGAGACCACAGGTCGGTGTATAGTTCGCACACACACGACCGCAGAGTAATGGACTGCAGAGTCCAAAGAGTTAATCTTGTGATGATGCATCCTTAAAGAAGTTGAGGCACTCCATAAAAAGGTGGGAAATGTCTGTCGAAATGGGGCAATTGTGCTTTCATCGCAGCAGGAGAAAGAGGACGTCACAGGTGCCTGCCAGGCCCGTGCTAGAAAATTGGTGAAGATTTGGGAGAACCAGACGGTTATTTGGAAAATCTTCTCATTTTTCCAGCACAGGAACATCTGTGCTGATGCTTGCAACACGTGGGAAAGTATTGTTGTCCTCTTTTAAGAAAACATTGCATACCTATTTGGAGGAAAAGTAATGGATCTCTGAAGTAATTGTCATGTGGTTCGATAATAGGATAAGTAATCATTTCGACTCATAGCCAAAGGCCTCCATACCACAATGCTACAAGTATTGGTCCACTGTGGCAATGTCTGATAAAGGTTCAATCATCTTATTCATCAATACCTGAACATCTCCAAAAGCCATTCACATCTCAATCACTGCCTTTTAATGTCCCTCCTAAAATATCGAGGTATATGAGCTGTGAAAATGGGTGATTGACTGCATTTTCCATTGGAACAAACATTGGCAGATAGCCATTGATTACATCATATGGTCCTTACTGGCCCGACCATTCGAGTGCACCACTGTGTGTGTATGTTGTGGTTATCCTGATGAAAAAAATGTTTTTGAGAAATAAGATCAAATGTTTGTGATGTTGAATATCTCCTGCAATGAAAGTAGTACCAATAGTAATGCAATTTCAAGTCAATATTTTTCAGAAACAAGAGACTGATATGTCATGTTTGCACTTGTGTAATGCACAAATAAAAAGTGCAGAAGAAGTGGAATTTCATCTCGTGATTCTAAGGGATTCATACGACCTTCATCAAATGGGAAGGCATGAAAAGGAGGAACAGTACGAATTGGCATGTTTTAGTACGAGTCCCCTGCCTATGAGAAGTGCGATGTCATGTAAATTTTTTATCGAGAGAGAATTGGAATCCTTCTCCACCATGAAACCATGAATATATTTTACCCTCAAAAACCTTCCTTCCCTCCTATCCAAGTAAAACCAGTTTACAATCTACTCTGTACAGCAGGCGATGCGTAGAAGTCAAACAAACAAACAAACTTCTCGAATGATGTGTAATATGATTATATATAAAAACTCGATGGTATTTATATGAATTGGCAGATAGCCATTGTATATGAATTGGCAGATAGCCACTTACCCCACGCAGCCTTGAGAAGGACTTGGTGCGAGCCAACTCTTCTGGCGGCTAATTTCTAATTGCATCTCTCTACACTTCTGAGGTCAATGTGAACAAATGATACTTTGAAAAGTCTGCTCGAGAGTACATTCATAATCGTTCACGAAGTAGCTTTTATTCTCTTTATGGAGTATTTTCATAACTACCAAGGCTGATAAAGGCGTCAGAATGCATCAAGAAAGTATCAATCGGGAGATCATTAAAACGACAAATTGTACAACTTCTTCTTCTTCACTATTTTTCACCAGCCAATCGCAATGAAGACTGAAGCGATCACAATGATTCTAATTTCTAACTTGAGGAAGTGACGTTGTCTCTGGGCATTAGGCTTTGTTTAATTTGTCATGTAAGTTCTGAGGGGGTGGGTGTCATCCAAGGAACCGTGCATCATCCAAGTAAATATGCGCTGTATAAAATGGTCATGTAACATGTGGTAAAGTTTCAATTTCCTCTGTTGAATGGTTTTTCATTCCATTGGGACCATACTCTGTGCAGAGCGTTGGTGCTGCCTTAGCAGTCTCATTGGCTATTGGGCACAATCCTGGATGGGTCACCACTCCGACACAGTCTACCAGCATGCTGGGCACTCATTTTGCCGACCTCGGAAGGATGACAGTTCGAGTTAACCCCACCTGGTATTAATTCAACAGCTGAGCGGGATTTTAACTCAGGACTCGAGGATCCCAAGCCCACCACCTCAACCATGAAGCCAACACCAGACATAGTCATGTACGGTTTTTTTATGTACGTTCTTAAACCTGGAACTACCACTATATAACTGCTGGCAGTGATGACCGGGCACCAAGACGTCCCGCTTTGATGCAACCCCGCCTTGATCGGACATCTGACCGATTGTCCTCTTTATGCAAATTAATTCAGAATGGGATTTAAAAATGTAATTAAAATCAAATGTAAGACCAAATAAAATATGTACTGCATTGGAGTCATGAGAAGGAACCCAAACAAGCAAAAAGCAAAGATGAAGTCATTAGGAGGAACCTGGAGAGGATTCGAGTTTCACCTGCTACTCCTTTCCCCTCAAACCCATCCAGGCACAGCCAAATGAGCCTTATTAAAAAAATAAAAATAAAAAACAAGAGCCCAGATCAAAATATTAAATAATTCTGGCTGCTAGATCATGTGTCTGATCAGGTTGAAATTTAAAACATATTTTGATCACTACTAGATCATAATTTTGAATTCTCATGTCAATTGATGCAACGGTTCAAGAAAGACAGTTAAAAAAATATTTTCCTTCAATCAAATATGGCTGCCAAACCATGTGACCTATCAATTATTCATGAGCACCCTGGTATCCCCAAGGCTTGGGGGAATGCGTGTGTGAAGTTTCCCCTCGATTTATCCAGCCGTTTTGGAGAAGATTTTTGAAGTTTTAAAAAAAACCAAAAAAATGGTTGCCAAACCACAACACCAATGACGTCATCAATTTTTTTCTGTTGACCAATTTATCCCGAGATGACCCTCAAAAAATTTCATACTGATCGGATGGAATGTTCTACGTATGCAATTATGATGTCATAACGAGGGCACCAATGCAATCATTTAAAAAAAAACATTATAACACTTATTCACAATGGGACACGAGCTAAGTTTCAATGTATGGTGAAAATTGAGTCAATCCAACAAGCGGTTGCAGAGAAAAGGGAATTATGAAAAAGCAGACGTATGCCATTTACGCACGTACGCGACCCATTGCTTAACCCCGATTTTCGCTTCATGAGCACGGGCTAATTAGAACGGCACTCGGAAGAGCACATACCTCCATCAGGCTAAACATTTTCCGTTTTGTATCACACTGATCGGCCGGATCTGCATCCAAAATCGAATAGGCTAACTGTATTCTTGTCACCTCCCCAACTAATGCACAAAATCTCATCTGAATCTATCCATAACTTTTTGAGATCGCATGCTACATATCCTTTTTGACCATATCTTTCAATGATGAAGAATCACTGAAAAATTATCGTACATATCCAGATCTGGATCTTCACCCAAATCTAATCAATTCATTCCAGTCACACACCCAACCTGTCCACCAAATTTCATCCAAATCCGTCCTTAACTTTTTGAGATATCCTGGTCACAGACAAACAAAAAAACAGGGATTTATTAATTTTTTTATTGAGAGTTTGCTCATCACAAGGCCTAAGGCCACTCAAAGTTGGGGGCTACAAAAAATAAAACGTGAATCGGGGAAATCACTGGGAAAGGCGATACCTATTCGCATTTCTTTTAAACTGGGAAAGGTTGGTTGTATGATGCTGGGATGCAGGTTGGGAAATCCAGAGTTTGGCAATGTGTAGGTAAAAAAAAAACTGGAGAAATATCGTACTGTGCTGACCTTGGAAACACAAACAGTGTGAGTGTATGCAGAGGCTGCCAAATGTATCGAGTGCTTTTAAGTATGCAAAGGAGGGACAAGTAGTGAAAGGCCCTTTGAGCATCTTCCAATTATAGTACCGGCAGAAGAGACAGAGAGAGACCACAGAAAGTTGAACCGAGAGAGGTTTCAGAGATGATCCAAGATCATGGCCTACCATGTTAATTACTTGTCATTGAATTCTGTCAATAAGGAACAGAAAATGAGTCAGAGCATCTGCACAGATGTGACTGCAGTATTCCATGACTGGATGTATGGTGGTCTTGTGCAGGTGGAGCGAGGCTTCCGGAGGAAAGTATCGGCGAGCCTGATACAAGCCACTGGGAGGCTGTTTTTGTGATGCCCAGAAATGTACTTATCCCAACCAAGGTAAGAAGTGATGTCCAGACATAGAATACAGATGCCATCAAATTTCTGTTCATGATGTTTGGTCCATAACTAGGTCATGAAAGGAGAGGGATCTTGACCTGGACATGGATAGCAGGTGGGTGTTCTTTTGATTGATGGTGATGAACCAGTCTCTTTTTCCCCATTTATTGACACATTCAAGGTCCCAATTTAGATTGACACTGGCTTGAAGGCAGAGTGATGCAGGCAGAGAGCCAGAATAAGTAGTGTATAGGGTTAAGTCATCAGCATAAATGGCTAGCCAAGAAGAAATGTCAGGCAGCTCATTTCTGTCAAGGAGAAACAAACAAGGTCCCAGCACAGAGCCCTTATGGACACCTGCATTAATGTTATGGACTGCAGAAGATTGACCCTCATACCACACAAAAATTTGGCGATCTTTGAGAAAGTATGAGATTATTGCAAGCAAAGGTCCAGAGATACCACATTACTTTCGCTTGTGAATGAGACTCTAATGCCAAACTTTATCATAAGCCTTAGAGATGTCAGTGGCTAAAAGTCTAGCCTCACCTCGCTGGTCTCGGGCCTGGTTCACGAGTTCAGTTATGAGGGAAAGAACATCACCAGTAGATAGGAAATGACGGAATCCACATTGAGCATCATTTATGAGATTGTGGTCTTCCAAGAAAGTCATAAACTGCTCATTGATAAGGCATTCAAATACCTCACTCATAATGAGAACAATGCTGATCGGCCTTTGATTGGACGGATCAGATCTTTCCCCTAGCCTTTAAAAGCAGGTACAACTGAAACCAACTTCCAGCAAAGTGGGAAAACCGGCTTTGATAGGCATAGGGTGTAGAGTTTTGAGAAAATAGGGGACAATTTTGGCAAGCACATCTTCAGAACAATTGCAGGGATAGAATCTGGTCCAGTGGCTTTTGAAATATGAACCAACTATTTATGAAGCGTGCATGGAAAGGAGTTGGGAGGATTCTGGGAGCAGTTCTGGCATGGTGGGTGGAGAAGGATTGTGGGGGAGAGGAGAAGGGACGTCGTGTACGGAATCCCGAATGTCAATATAATCTCAGAAT
>NC_140973.1:8046915-8104415 GCF_056783735.1 Eptatretus burgeri | reverse complement strand
CCCCTTTACCCACTGGTGTTCTCGCTCTCCTGCCCACCACACAGTTCTCCCCCATCCCAACCCCGGCAGTTCTCCTGACTCCGATCTGCCTGCCCCATTCTCAGCCATGCTGACTCTCCTGATTCTCACCCCCACCAGGCAACACCAAGTAACTCTGTTAGTGCATATATATATCCCATTGCAGAACACACAGACACACACACACACACACACACACACACACACACACACACACACACACACACACACACACAACAAAAATAAATGATAGCGTAGCATATCTTTGACTGTTCCAAAAACATTTTGAACTCCCCTTGTATTGTATTGGCACAGTCTTACCATTATTTGTTCTTTACAGAGTATGAGTAATACTGATCATATTAATCTGCTAATTTAAATAGTCATGACCTCTTTTTGCATCACGGTGCTGCCGGAACAAATAATCAGGTAAATATCAATGAAATCAAAATGCAAATTGAGAAAGATTTACCCAGACCAAAATGGGCAACAGGCTCCATCTGACAAAGATAACCTGAACCTCCATCAATGATACGAAGCTGTGGGCTGCTTCTCTCCATATGCAGCTGTACCCTGGCACCACGTGCAAATGCTCCAGCCTCAGTGCGAGGAATCACCCGCAACCAGTTGTTTCCCTTTCCCTGTAAAAAAAAAAAATCACAAAGGGGATTCCAACAAAAGCAATATATTCACAACAAATGGGAACCTGATGTACTGTAAGTATGTATGTATGTATGTGTATATATATATATATATATGTCTGAATGACGTGGTGTGGAAAAAGTGTCCGCAGTGAGTGAACGATCCTCTAGCGGTACTGCTATCGACAATGGGTGCTCGGCAAGTGGCTTTTTACACTAATGCAAGCACTATAATGAAACGGTTGATAAGGAACGATTGGCCAGGCTGTCACTGCATACCATATGGGATCCCTTTATCTTTAAAGCCGGTCTTCACCGCGCAAGAAGCAATCAATGAAAAAAAGAATTCATTCGAATAATGATTTTATCCATAAAAAAGCTGCTGCTTAATGCAGAACAACTCTGGAGACATCGCAATGTTCAATCGCCCGTGTAATCAACGTTTCAGAAAATCCGCCATGTTGCCTGTTCAACTGTGCACGTGTCACGTGGTACGTCGGTTCAGGGTCCGCACAAACGTTATAACTTTTATTTAAAATGTCCGTTTTTCACCAGATTTTCTTTGATTTCCTGTACAGCACCTCGCAAAACCTATGAAAATATAGTCACAGATCAGGCAGACGCTATGGATACGCAGTCGCTCAGGGCACAGGGCATGTGGTCGAGCAGTGAATGCATTAATTAAATGATATCGCTCAATGAAGCTGGTTAATTTTGGCACGTTCCTAAAAAAAATTTTCACTCAATATAATTCTCCAAACAGTAGACAAAGATAAGTTTTACTGCTTTGTAAATATCATATTTCTTGTGTATGTATGGAGAAGGAGGGAACATAGCCTTGCTTGCTTAAAGTAAATAGGTATATCGGCTTAGTTATAACACTTGTTATTTCTTTAAATTATCAGATTTCACAACAGGTTTCGACATTTTCTTCGTCTGGCCGACATCCGATCCTCAAAGCTGAAATAATATTTTGATGACTTACTTTAATTAGCTTGTGAGAGTAGATCGTGGAAAATCATTTCATACAATGCATGAGATCGCTCGAAGCTCCGAATTTGAAAACTATAGTACTTACAAAAGCGATGTGTACAGTGATTCGTAGCAATGATGTACAGGCATTCGATGTGAGTGAGGAAAGTATAAAAAAAATACTTCATCGTTAAGAAATCGTTCTGGCCTGTTTCAAGTCAAAGTATGGTTGAGCATCCCAAAAAAAACACGGCGGCTTCAGACCCCGGCAAGGTTACCTTGAATACATCTTAAGACCCCATTTGGAGTGGTGACTGAGAACGCACCTGATAAAGGTTATAATTAAATAAGGCCGTTAATTATCTTCAAAAGGGGTGTTATAATTAACCCAAACATCCAATTTTCACTCTTGCACCTCCTCAGAGTTTTCTTATTATGCATGAAAAGATTCAGGTGTTCAGTTTCATGGTCTTGGAATTATGGAGGAGGTTACACTGACATTTATTAGTATAGATGTACACACAAACATCAATCGTACCTCCTGGCTGTAATGGTGAGCATCAGTCACGGATTATGTGTCACACAGTAAAACTGCATAATCCACAAACAACCGTCCGTCCATCTGCCACCCATATGGTTGTTCCTGCTAATGCAGACCAATCAACCAGAAGGCACGTGGTGCGATCGGCGGGTAAATCAAAATGTATGGAGCATGATGAGCGCTCCCCTGATCAAACAGAGCACAGCATCACCAGGCTGAGGCCTCCAGGTTGGAGGTGACACTTTGGTGTTAGACTTTATGTCCATTGGAGATTGGCGGAGCATTCGTCATGCTCCATGCATTTTACAGCCGAGATCCTTGGAGATTATAGCACACGCGGGATGGGAAGTGGAAAAGCACGTACCAGAGGTGTTCAACAGGATGGAAGCACAAGGGTTTATACTCAAACCCACAATGAATAAACAAAATACATCTTACAAATGAAGGTTTAATGAACATAAATCAATGAGTAATAATGGAAATAAATCAAACGATGAGGTAATGAAAGGTGAGGTTAAACTAAAGCCTAAATTTGAGGCGTCTCAACATAGTTACAGAAACAGACAAGGGGAAAGATAAAATAAAAGAAAATCCCCCCTTTATTCTGGCTCTTACTGTAGCTGTGTGTCCAAAGATGATCTCTTAGTAGCCTGGCGATTGAACCGCAGAGTCACTGTGTGGGAAGCCGCACCAAAAATGGTGCCAAGTCACTCTTTGTGGTCACGAATGTGAGGTACTTCGCACGGAGGGTATTCCAATGCCAGGCTCACCAACCACCGTACAGCTTCTTCTCACGAATGAAGATGCCGACCCCGATTTTCTCTTACACCAGGTCTACTCGTCACAAATGGACGCCAACTTTCTCCTTGACCATATGACGGGACGATTTGAGGCCCTGAGATTAGGCCACGAGGAGCGCTCTTCTTCTCTTCTCCTCTCCTCTCAGAAATGTACACGCTTCACGACCCAGCAACAGTCAATGGCTGACGTCTTACTCCAGCACATGGGCAAATTTGGGGTTTCTGCCTACTTGGAAATGTTCAGCTATGTTGTTGAAACGTAATTCTTTTATTGCTGGCTTGTAAATGCAAAAACATAGGAAAAGATCACAGGGGGAAATCACATACTGGAAGAAATTAACCTTAAACCATACCTAATTAACACAATACACCCCTCCCCCCCCCCCCAATGTGGTGACACGTAACAATCTTAAGGTGACAGTTTTCCCGACTTAATTTACATTGAGATGTTTCCTGCTCGTCCACGGACCATGCTACAATATGCAATCTGACCTTGACTATGAAATTCTTCCATCTACCCCACAAACATAACAATATATTATGTAAAGCTCTTTGTAACCACTGACTGGCTCACTGACTGATATTAAAGATCGGTATCTTCTAGGTGATGTAGAAAGCTGAAATTTTGCGTGCCGATGTACATCGAAGCCGGTACACTGGGGTAAATCACAGAATCATCAGATAAAATTCATAAATGAAAATATAAACAAATGAAAAAGAAAAAATGCAGGTGAGCGACCTGAGACAATGGGAAAGCACAGTAGATTTATTATGTGCCGACGGACATCGAAGCCTTTACACCAGGAAAAAAAATCACAGAACTGTTGGAAAGTATCTGTAAATAAAAATATAAAACAATGAAAAAAATAAATTAAAATAACTTCATGAAAAATCAAATACAGGTGAGTGACCTGAGACAATGGGGAAGCTGCTCATAATATATATATATATATATATATATATATATATATATATATATATATATATATATATATATATATATATATATATACATTATACATACATACATATCAAAGAAAGACCCACCCAAATCTCTCACCTGTGAATAGAAGGAATAGCCAATCAGTTCACCTAATCAGCTAAACCCAGGTGGCTAGGATTATATAAATAAATTAACACCTCCCATGCTCTTCTCTCCAAAACTGCTGTGTAAAGCAACCAAGAAGGCCAACACAAGGTAAGTGCTATGCTGTATCAAACCCTTCCCAGAGTTCCTAAACAGCTATAAAGACGTTCACAAATAGTACACACATGAAAATCCCAATGCTACGCACCACCTCAGCTACCGGACCGGTGTCATCGCTTATTGGCGAATCATTGACATCACAGACAGCAATGCATAACAATGAGGCTCCCAAGCATGTACCACGTGCAAATGTCAAATATAAATAATCAAGAATATCGTCGTGCATAATTAAATCCTCCCGTCATAATCAAATCCTGTCATAAAGAGACAGACATGAGGATAACCTGTTTGAGCACCAGCATCCAGAGCAGTCAGGCTTGACACCAAATAAGTCAACGATTGACCTTCTATTCCTCTGCGGGTCCTCACCGAACACAGATGACATTTCGGCAGGGGCTGCCTGCAGCTGATGCTGATCTCTGCAAAGTGTTTGATTCAGTGAATCGGGATGCCCTCTGGAGGATTCTTGGTCTTCGTGGGGAGCCACCAAAACTGACCGATCTGATGTCTGACCTCTACTCTGATACTGAGAGTGCTGTGAGATGTGGTGATACAATCTCTAACTTATTTCCAGTTGTTACTGGAGTTCGTCAGGGGTGTGTACTGGCCCCCACACTTTTCAGTGCTTGTATGGATTGGATTCTGGGGAGGATGTCGGAGAGATCAAGCTGCGGTGCATCGTTTGGGAATGTCAAGATCTCCGATCTTGATTTCATAGATGATGCAGTTATCTTTGCAGAGACTCTGGATGTCCTTTTGGGGGCCCTCAAGGTACTGAATGAGGAGTCAGACACTGGGATTATGGGTTTCCTGGGTCAAAACTAAGATCCAGGCTTTCAGCGACATCTTGGATGCTGCCATCTTGTCTGTACCTGTTTGTGGTGAGGATGTTGAGGTCACGGATAGATTTGCTTACCTTGGGAGTGATATTCATGTCTCTACTGGCTGTGAGACAGAGGTCAATAGACGTTTGGGTTGGGCCTGGGGAGTCAAGGATTCACTGGATCATGGGGTGTGGTGCTGCCGGTACCTGTGCAGGACGAAAGTCGAAGTATTTAGGTCCTTGGTGTTTCCAGTCTTGCTCTACGGTTGTGAGACTTGGACTCTGAACAGGGATCTGAGATAGAGATTTAATTCCTTTGGTATCAGGTCTCCTTGGAGAATACTTGGCTATTGCTTGTCGGAGTTTGTGTCCAGCAAGCGGTTGCTGAGAAAGACTCAAATGAGATTTGTTACGTCCATAGTCCGTGAGCATCAGCTGTGGCTGTGTGGACATGTGGCTCGTTTTTCTGATGCTTATCCTGCTCAGCAGTTTCTCTCAGCGAGGGAGCCTCATGAGTGGAGGAGGCCAATGGGCCAACCATGTGCCTTGTGGTTGCAGCAGGTTGATCGGCATCTCAAGGAGATGGGGATGGGCCAGGCATCTGCCTGGGGGATGGCCAGACCGAGGCCCCTGGAGTATCGGCGGAAAGTGGACGCAGCGACGAGCAGCTCCAGCACATGGTCCCATACCTGACCTGACGAGGAGAAGGGTGACAGGGAATCTAACAACACATATGATTTTGGTCGATGCAAATTGGGGTTTACAAACACTTATATTGACACTCATTCGGATATTCACTTCTGAATAAGTAACCCCCCCCCAAGTCCTTACACATGTATACACTGTTTACATGTCGACCTCAGAGCATGGCGAGCTGATGCATCAGTACCCCAGAGGGTGTCACAGCAGAAAAGAAGGAAGGACAATCAAAGTGTCCTGGTATTGTTTCAGAGGTGAAACCAACAAATGGCAAGAGCCAGAAACCTGCCAGGAGGATAACAGTCTCTGCAGCACTTCACAAATCAAGACTTTATGGGAGAGTGTCCAGACAGAAAAACAGCCGGAAAGATGCTATGCTCTTTCACACTCCTGAGAAAAAGGCACATGACAGCATGCCTGGAGTTTGCAAAAAGGCACATGAAAGACTGAGATCATGAGGCAAAAGATTCTGTGGTCTGATGAGATGAAAAGGGAATTCTTTGGTGTGAATGCAAAGCGCTATGTTTGGAGGAAACGAAGCACAGATCACCCATCCAACACCAACCCGACCGTGAAGCGTGGTGATGACAGCATCATGCTTTTCAGTGGTATGGAGTAGGAGATTTATAAGGATAGCCAGAACAATTAATGGAGCCAAATACAGGAAAATCCTTGAGGAGAACCTGCTTCAGAGTGCAAAAGACCTTTAACTGTGGTGAAGGTTTACATTCCAACAGGACAATGACCCCAAGCATTCAGCCAAAGCAACACTGGAATGGCTTCAGAACAAGAATGTGAAAGTTCTTGAGTGGCCCAGCCAAAGCCCAGACTTGAATCCCATTGAGAATCTGTGGAAGTACTTGAAGATTGCTGTTCACCAACACTCCCCATCCAACTTGACAGAGTTTGAGCAAATCTGGAAGGAAGAAAGGGAGAAAATCCCCAAATCCACATGTGCAAAGCTGATACAGACATACCCAAGAAGACTCGAAGGTATCATCGCTGCCTCAGGCGCTTCCACAAAGTATTGACTCGGGGGCGGGGGGGGAGGGGGTTGAATACTTGTTTACACAAGACATTTCAGCTTTTCATTTTCAATGAATTTGTAAAATTTTCTAAAAACACGTTTACACGATGTCATTGTGGGATATTTTGTGTAGATCGGTGACAACATTTTTTTTTTAATTTACTCAATTTTAAATTCAGACTGTACCAACAAAATGTGAAAAAGTCAAGGAGTGTGAATCCTTTCTGAAGGCACTGTACCTCGAAGTTGATCTCCAAAGTCGGCTGCCACTTTGTAATCCTTTGAAGGGCCAAGTTCTTACTCTGCTGTCGTCAGCATATAACGGTGTACAAAGCTTTCATCCAGAATGCCCTGGATTCGAACTCCCCATTAAGGAATGGTGCTGCTACTTCCGATATCGTCTTCCTTGAAGCCCCTGTATCAAAGACCCTCTGTGTCATTAACACCGTTTTCCTCAATCCATTGTCATGAGCTTTTCCAACTCAGACTTCAAGTCTTCTGTCAGACTACTCCACATTGTGCAGAATCATTTTGCACATTTCCACAATGCTTTCGCCTCATGGTCTCTCAAATTTCCACTGCTGAGCTTTACTACACCCACTGAGATCCTGGTCTCACCCTCCTTGTGCATTTCCTCTTCTTGAGCTATGGTTTGTCCACTACTTTCCCTTTACCACAATTTGACTGTTGATCCATTGCTACTGATGCTATGCTCTTTCACAAGCCTCGATACCCTTACACACACACATATATATATATATATATATATATATATATATATATATACATATATATATACATATATATATACATATATACATACATACATACATACATACACACACACACACACACACACACACACACACACACACACACACACACACACACACCCCTAACATGTGCTTCCAAAACCTTCAGTGATCTAATTTTAATTATTATATCGATCAAGAGGTAGGTGGAGTGGGGTGTTGGGGGGGGTATTACCCTTGGACTACCAAGGGTAACATGTACCCCCTACCCTAGAAGGCAAAAATATAAATCTTAGTATTTTTAAATTGAAACAAACAAAAAATATCTGTGATGTACAAATATTAATCTTCTGTCTTCCAATTGTTCAACTCTGACACTGTATCTGAGACCCATTCTCAGTATGTTCAACACCAGTATAGCGTTACAGTTGCGATTTTAAACCTGGAAAATTGTTTTTCCATTCATCATGCCAAGAATCGAATTCATCTGACAATTATGAAGCTGATAATTGGTACATTACTTTTGTTTCATATCTAAAAGGCAACACGAAACCTGATGTCTCCTGTTTTTTTTATCTCATCAAATGTGTGCTCCAAACTCGAAGTAATAATTGGTTCGAAGTTGAAGAATGTCGCTGCTTTGAAGTATTTTTTGAAGCAAGGTCCAATAAAGTCCAGCAGCAAGGATGTAATTCAAGATGGAGGCAAAATTTCTTTCTAGTCTCTAAAGATTTGTGGAATAGCTGTTACGCTGTGTTGAATTTTGTCCATCGTCTCCGAATGTCCTCATCCTTCACGATGAGGACATTAGGAGAAAATGGACACATCAACAAGTGTGTGCAACGTTAACCTGTGCTCCCAGCACAGTTAGCTAATTGCTCAGGTGGGACTGCCACAAACAGACCCCGAAATTGATTCACATCGTCACTGGTTTTGACCGACAAAGGATTAGTTTCACATTGTCGTTGTGTTTGGTGAAGACCGAGGAAGGTTGACCCTCCAAACATTGACGATTCGCAGAGTAGCCCAGTTGAAACTGTGATTGACATCGAAACAGGGTAGGGTGATATGAACTCTTCTGGAATGATAAACGCATCACGACATGAACAAGACACTTGGAATTGAGTATCATGTAATAAAGATCATCTGTTAAGCCTCAGTAACTTCAAACCGTTCTCAATTAAGGGTGCCTGGTGTGCAAACTCCATTTTACAAAGCACCAGAAGATAATCTGCACAGATCTCCCCAAGAGCATTCCATTCACTCATCCCACACCCACGATGAGGCATCAGTGCAGCTGTGACAAGTGATGAACATTTCCTAACTGCGAATTAATGCTGGACAGTATGCTATTCATTCACAGGGAGCTTCCAAAGCAGCCCTGAGTCAATGCATGAATGCAAAAACAGTTAAGGTGCTTGTACATTATGCTTGACTCATTTTCAAAAGACACCGTATGATCGTCAAGTTCCATAGGATGATGCAGAGGTAGCACACTTGCTTTTGAGCTTTTTTAGGTAACTCACTTATTCTGGAATCTCGACCCAGCTCTAAACTGTCGTCCTGGTATTCGCATGCAAAGCGATGAATCACAAAGTGTGCCATCCCTCGGATGAACATCATGCTCGGGACCCCCGTCTGTCGTTGGTGGAGAGTGTTCGAGTTATCACGGGCACCCTGAGCAAATGACAAATTGCTCAACACTCATCCGAAATTATGGCCGAGCCGGCAGTTGGTGAAACACTTCGGATAGAAATCTTATCTGACCGACCCCACAAGAAGGAGACATTAATTGGGGCCGTTAAGGAAGTAGTTGTAGAGAAAATGTGGCCTAAATAATGCTATTCATGTACTGACTTGGCAGTTTATTGCAGCTGGTCAGTCATCCAATTACTATGGTTGAAATAAGAAGATATCAATAAAACTTGTTGTAACTGGATGAAATGTTTGAAAACCACTTGACAACTCTCTAAATCATCATCATAAGACTGTCCTGGTACATTACGTAGCTGGGTATAGTGTTGATATTGCTGCACTCAGTAAGACACATTTCTCTGATGATGGCATTTTTTATGAAGTGGGTTCAGGCGATACAGCCTTCTGGAAGGGTAATATCAGCAAATGAGCCCCGACAGGCTGGGCTTGGTTTTGCTGTACAATCTTCCCTCGTTTTGCAGCTTGAAAACCAGCCTCCTGGTTTTAATGAAAGGCTGATGTCTCTGCGGGATTCCACTTTCTGGCAACCATCACCTGAGCATCATAAGTGCTTATGCTCCTACATTGACAAATACAGAAAGCAACTAAAGAGCAAGCAATTCCACAGTGATCTTCATCACGTCAACCAGTCAGTACTTAGAAATGAAGAAGCTGTTAGGGTTAGGGTTAACAAATTATGAACTGATGAACAAATTATAATAGGAGACTTAAACCATCGGAAAGGCAAAAATCATTCTGCCTGGTCACCTGTTCTTGGATGTGAAACCTGCGTGATGGGAAACACGCATGCGTCATGTGAGGTGCATCTGCACTGAACTTTACTGATCATCGTCTTCTGAGGACTAAACTCTAACTAACCATAAAAAACTGCAATGCCATCGAGGAAACTTCCACTTAAGCTCAATTTTACAAAGTTGAAGGAGTCCTGTGTATCTGAGAAGTAAAAATTGTAAGATTTCCATGAGCTTGAAGAATGCTCTACATCACAGTTTCCCTCACTGATCTTAAAAGATGAATGGGAAGAAATCCGTGATAAAGTATATGAAACCTTGGCCAAAGTTATTTATTACTGACAGCAGAGGAACAATGATTGGTTTGACGGCAATAACTGAGTCATCCATAACCCATTGGAAGACATGCAGACAAAACATAGATTATGGCTCTCCCACAAGAGAAGCTCTTCAAAGAGGTCATATCTCATTCGTGTATGCTCTGCTGCAAGGTCCACTCTTAGTATTGTTGCGGATTCGCGCCCGCCGGCGTGCGAACGGCCACGTAACTCGAATCGCGGCACGTCGCCCACCGGACGGACAATCCAGTCGTGACCCTCTCGGACTAACGCCGGGAACTAGTCACGGGTGGACCTTTCGGTCTCACCACGATCGTGCCAATCGGCCCCCGCGTGGGATAGGGTTGCTCGCCAAATTCGACCTACCTAAGTACCCACACGGAGGGTAGACCGGGCGATCGCACCTCGCCGCAGGTCGACTTCGGACACGGGCCACTTTAAGCGACCCGTTCCGTACTATCGGGATAACCGAGCGGTGTTATTCGTCGGCCTCGACGGTTCGATTAATTATCGGGCGTTTTAGCCCACGACCAACCCTTTACGTGAAGCAAGATGGAGATTCAATGAAAGAAAAGACGAAGCGAAGCGGGAAAACAGTTCAACATGAAGCACATTTATTTCGCGATGAACGGAAAGCACACATATACAATTCCACCAAAAGCACATGTAAAAGAAGAAGACAATGCAATATTACACAAAAAGCAAATGCAACAATGCAGATCTAACCGACTACCGGGCACACGGCAACACTTATACAATTTTACTTCACAGACGGCGCCGCCAACACATATTCCCAAAGCAAAAGAAAAGAGAACCACCCTCCAGGATGAGGGGGGTAGGCGTGCCTGGGGCCGAGACCGTGTCGGGCCTACCCGTCTGATGATGAGACGCGGAGCGGCGGTGGCGCCTCAACTCCGCGGGCCTCGCGGACAGTGTCTGGTAGGGGGTGGGAAAGGGGCCCCCTTTGTCGCACTATCTCAGCGCGGGGGGAAACAGGAGGGGGTTGCTGATGCTCGGGGGAAGGAGGATATCACCCTGTCTCGGGTCCCGCGGCGAGCGTCTCCTCCTCGACCTCGGTCGCGTTGCTGGCCTCTCCCTGTGCAGCTCCCGGCACCGACGTGAGCACCCCCTCGTCCGCCTTCACCGCCATCACCTCTCCACAGCTCCGTCTACTCGCCCTCTCCGTCTCCTCTCTTGGCTCGTCCCAACTCTTCACTCTTGACTTCTCCCACTTCTTTCCAGCTCCACCGACAACTCTCTTGAACTCCGCACAACTGCGACTGACGAACGCAGCCGTTTATATAAGCCCCGTGGCTTCGCTCTTTCACCCTTGACCCTTTGCCTCCGACCCTTCACCTCTAACTGGCTCCCCATTGGACCGAGGAAAAGTGAGCGTGGATGCTTTTTGATCCATGAATTTGCATATCGCGACCTCACTCCAACGCCCTGGAGGCGGGGCCAAATCGCCCACGCTCTCCGATTGGACGGAACAAAAGTGGGCGTGAGTCGTTTTTGATCCGTTTTCTGCGGAAAGTCCGTGATGTTTTTGAATACGCTGCTCGGTGCGCGCCCTGCACGAGTCCAGTATCGGTGCCCACGAGTGGCGCGAGATGGTGTGGATGCGATGGTGGCGAGTTGTGATGGTAAAGGTCGTGGCGGTTGTGGTGAAGCGGCGTTGTGGTTGGTGGTTGTTGTTGTGAAGCGGCGTTGTGGTTGGTGGTTGTTGTGAAGCGGCGTTGTGGTTGGTGGTTGTTGTTGTGAAGCGGCGTTGTGGTTGGTGGTTGTTGTTGTGAAGCGGCGTTGTGGTTGGTGGTTGTTGTTGTGAAGCGGCGTTGTGGTTGGTGGTTGTTGTGTGATGGCTGTTGAGACGTGGTTGGTGGTGGTAATAATGGCGGCTGGTCCAAAATAAAGATAGTAAAAGAAAAACGGCTATCCTGAAGAGTCGCAGCCCGACTGAATGACATTTATTCCCTCGAAACAACGGGTTTGGGCCTAACTACACATATACTTACAGAGATATCTCACCTAAGGGACCTGAATGGTGGTTTGCGAATTTGGTCAACCACAACAGTATCATGAAAGACACATGGTGGAGTGAGAAGGCCAAAGAACTTCAGGAAGCTGCTGACTGACATGATATGAGAAAGTTATATGGGGGGTATAAAAAATTTTTTTGGCGCAAAGTTTGGTCACTGTCTTCTGAGGATGGTAGGACTCCCCTTACAGACCATGGTGAGATGTTGGCCTGCTGTGCTCAGCACTTCCAAGCTATTCTGAATCAACCATCTGCTGTCTCACAGGAAATTATCAATGACATGGAACAACGACTTGAAATACCTGACCTTGCTAACCTTCCAACAAATACTGAAATCATCAAAGCCATCAATAAACTGTGAAATGGAAAAGCTTATGGACCAGATAGGCCGCCTGCAGAAATCTCCAAACATGGTGGATCTCGACTTGCCTACAGGCTTAGTTTTTGCTTTCGACATTGCTGGAGCACAGGAGTACTTCCTGAATAGTAAAGACTTGAAAGATGCTAACATCACTCACTTCTACTAATAAAAAGGAAGCCAAACCAACTAACAACCATCGTGGGATCTCACTGCTCTACACTGCTGGGAATATCTTCAAAAGGGTGATCCTGGCCTGTCCGGTTGACAAAGTTATAGAGGTCATTTTCTCCTCAAAGTCAGTGTCGACTTTCATCTTGCCCATCGGACGATATATATATATATATATATATATATATATATATATATATATATATATATATATATATATATATATATATATATATATATATATATATATATATATACCCACTATTAAACACCACAGGGGGTGTAGTAATATAATTAGAAATGAACAGGATAGAACAAACATCATAAATATATGTGGAAAAAAGAAAAAAGAAAAAAAAAGACCCTCTTGAGAGCAGGCCTGAGCTGCTCCTATACTTGGCAGCGAGTGCCCCCGAAGAAGTGGGGGAAAGAGAGTGGCACTTTTATATGTGGAAGAATTGCATTGCTCAGGTGGTGGGTTTACCAGATTGCTCAGATGGTAGAGCACTGGTTCAGTTTGCCAGAGGACTTTGGTTTGATTCCTGGTCTGGGCCTGTAATATATATATATATATATATATATATATATATATATATATATATATATATATATATATATATATATATATATATATATATATATATATATATGGTATTCTTGGATCAAATGGTTCAAAAAAATGCTATGAACTACCTGTCAACTTGTTTGCCATATTTGTTAATCTGACCAAGGTCTTCAATATGGACTTTGACAAATCCTAAAACAGCTCGGCTGTCCATAAGCGTGGATATAATTTGAGCATTTAATGAAGGAATGTGTGATCATGTCATGTCGTGGATGGTGGCAATGTGTCTGATGACTTCCCTGCCATGAATGGCATAAAGCAGGGATGTAGGGATGTGTATTGGCATCGACACCCTTGAGCAACTCCTTTCCTGTCATGGAAATGAATCCTCATTCAATTTTGGAAAGACAGTGGTGTTTTCAAGCTCACTGATCTTTGTGCTCAATCAAAGATTAGTGAGTACTTTGTCACTGAACTCTTATTTGCTGATGATTGTGCTCTGTTTGCACGCAATCATGAGGACATCTGTCAACTGCTTCTCCAGAGTCGCAACTGACTTTGGCTTGACCATCATTTCAGTCTCCAAGACTGAAATGCCTGGAATTGCACTCCTCATTATGCAGGCTCAGCTGAGATGAACGGGTCTTGTTGTTCAGATTCCTGAACATCACATCCCTCAGATAGCTTTCTACTGAAAGAAAGAAAAAGCTTTAAAAAAGAAAAAGGCACTGGGGAACCCCTGCAAATGCTTCCAACACTCACTCAAGATGAGTCTGAAGGACTGTCACATCAATCCTAAGAAGTTTGAGATCATAGCTTGTGACGGGCAGTTGTTGCAACAAGTTTGCAGATCCAGCATCAGGGTCCTCCATACTCAGAAACCCCTTGGGGGACAGAGGGGTCACCTGTGTCAACAGCATGGAGAGTGAATCATGACTGTCCATATTGCACAAGACCATGCACATCTCAGGTCAGCTTGCTGGTTCACCTTAAGCATTAATTGGACATGTAACCAGGGATTGTTGTTACCTTGTGGTGGACATACCATTAGTAGAGAGACCATAGGATCTTTAAAATCCTCAATGAAGGGCTAGCAGAAAGAAACAATGAGCTCAAAATCACTTCTGAGGGTGTTGTACTTTATGATGCAACTGAGCTTTTGATGAAGCACTCAGGTGGCAATTTTGTGAGTGAATGTTATTCTGAAGCACTCAGGTAGCAACTCAAAGTGCCAAGTATGGTACTCCCAAATTATCTTTCTCGCTCTCTCATAACATTACAAGGCAGAAAACATTTCAATATATTCCATAAAGCCTTGTAACTGTCAAGGGATAACACCTTTTAACAGCTTAATTCACCATTTGTAACTGAAACAAACCATTAAAAGTAAATAACGTGTTACCAAGAATATAACATGCATCCACTCTTCAGGCTAACGAAGCTGTGGACAAAACACGAATAATGATCATGATGATATTATTTTGAGAAGGAAAGCCAACGCCTCCAAATGGTTATTCAGGTAATGGTTGTTGAATTAACTTATTTTGCACAGTGACCTACCGATATGATCATCTGTACAAATATTTGCCTTTCTTTTTCTTTAATGTTCGATGTTATTTAATGAAGTACCTTCATGATGAAGATGTCGACTCAAATTGGAAAAATCATAATTGCTGCTACTATTAGTAGTAGTACTACTACTACCACTACTACTACTACTGCCACTACTACTACTACTACGACTACTACGACTACTACTACTACTACTACTTCAGCAGCCCTATTCATTTTCCACATTCTTGTAAGGTTTGCTGGGAAACGTTTTTCGGCCATGTCTTTCATGATACCATTTCCTCAACTGTGCATTACCATCATGTAACCCCTTTCCACCACCCCCCAACCCAACCCCTATACCCCCACTGCCCCCTATGCCAGGGGGTTCTGAGTATGGGGTACCCTAATGCCTAACCCATTAGATTACCATCCCGGAGGCCAAATTTGGTTCAGCCTGGATAAAAACTGGAGGAGTTAGCAAACCCACACACTGTGGACACCATACAGTATATATTACAATGGATTAATTGTATAAACATGTTAGTGACAGTAGAATCAGTTTCGTCCCGCACCCCACCCCCATTTCCCCCATTCACATTTAATTATTGGGCAAATGCAAAACACATCTACCATGTTTTGTGATTTCTGCAAAATCAAGAATGTTTTTAACAAATTAAAGTGTTTTGACACGAATCATGTCAAAGACTCCATCCAAACAGGTATATTATAAATATCTGGATCATCAACTCCCAGCTCAGTTCACGAGGGACAAAATAACAAGGTAGAATAGGGGGCATGATGTCATTGCTACAACACGTTTCATCCACGCAATTAAAAAAAATCAATTTAACCTGAAATGTGTATGTATTTATGTTGAGGTTGGTGGTATTTCTTTCATTAATCAAAGCACATATATTAATGATCAAGAAAATCCACGTAGACAAATTATTATAATTGCACAACCACTTTGACTTCTGATGTAAATGGTTTACATTTCCCACTCAAACAATCATTTGTTAAATGCAAGCGCTCAATCCTCGGCATTGCTATGACTCTTTTAAACTTGTGAATGATAATTCAACGCTTCTCTCTTGTGCTTTCTCATGAAAAAAATCAATAAATTACCAAACAGCCTCTCATTATTAGATTCTTAATGTAATTTTCCGAAACTACTCCAGAATTAACTATGTAATACCTTTCCCCATGTATGTTGATGTTCCCAGCTCAGATTAAAAAACAAGGTAAATAAAGGTTTTAAAAGACAAGGTAAATCAAGGTTTTAAAAATCAAGGTAAATCAAGGTTTTAAAAAACAAGGTAAATCAAGGTTTTAAAAAACAATGTAAATCAAGGTTTTAAAAAACAAGGTAAATCAAGGTTTTAAAAATTAAGGTAAATCAAGATTTTAAAAATCAAGGTAAATCAAGGTTTTAAAAATCAAGGTAAATCAAGGCTTTAAAAATCAAGGTAAATCAAGGTTTGAAAAATTAAGGTAAATCAAGGTTTTAAAAAACAAGGTAAATCAAGGTTTTAAAAAACAAGGTAAATCAAGGTTTTAAAAATTGAGGTAAATCAAGGTTTTAAAAAACAAGGTAAATCAAGGTTTTAAAAAACAAGGTAAATCAAGGTTTTAAAAAACAAGGTAAATCAAGGTTTTAAAAAACAAGGTAAATCAAGGTTTTAAAAATTAAGGTAAATCAAGATTTTAAAAATCAAGGTAAATCAAGGTTTTAAAAATCAAGGTAAATCAAGGCTTTAAAATCAAGGTTTTAAAAATCAAGGTAAATCAAGGTTTTAAAAAACAAGGTAAATCAAGGTTTTAAAAAACAAGGTAAATCAAGGTTTTAAAAAACAAGGTAAATCAAGGTTTTAAAAAACAAGGTAATCCAAGGTTTTAAAAAATTAAGTTAAATCAAGGTTTTAAAAAACAAGGTAAATCAAGGTTTTAAAAAACAAGGTAAATCAAGGTTTTAAAAAACAAGGTAAATCAAGGTTTTAAAAAACAAGGTAAATCAAGGTTTTAAAAATCAAGGTAAAGCAAGGTTTAAAAAAAAACAAGGTAAATTAAGGTTTTAAAAATCAAGGTAAATCAAGGTTTTAAAAAAACAAGGTAATTCAAGGTTTTAAAAAACAAGGTAAATCAAGGTTTTAAAAAACAAGGTAAATCAAGGTTTTAAAAAATCATGGTAAATCAAGGTTTTAAAAAAATCAAGGTAAATCAAGGTTTTAAAAATCAAGGTAAATGAAGGTTTTAAAAAAATCAAGGAAAATCAAGGTTTTAAAAAACAAGGTAAATCAAGGTTTTAAAAAACAAGGTAAATCAAGGTTTTAAAAAACAAGGTAAATCAAGGTTTTAAAAAACAAGGTAAATCAAGGTTTTAAAAAACAAGGTAAATCAAGGTTTTAAAAATCAAGGTAAATCAAGGTTTTAAAAAACAAGGTAAATCAAGGTTTTAAAAATCAAGGTAAATCAAGATTTTAAAAATCAAGGTAAATCAAGGTTTTAAAAATCAAGGTAAATCAAGGCTTTAAAATCAAGGTTTTAAAAATCAAGGTAAATCAAGGTTTTAAAAAACAAGGTAAATCAAGGTTTTAAAAAACAAGGTAAATCAAGGTTTTAAAAAACAAGGTAAATCAAGGTTTTAAAAAACAAGGTAATCCAAGGTTTTAAAAAATTAAGTTAAATCAAGGTTTTAAAAAACAAGGTAAATCAAGGTTTTAAAAAACAAGGTAAATCAAGGTTTTAAAAAACAAGGTAAATCAAGGTTTTAAAAAACAAGGTAAATCAAGGTTTTAAAAATCAAGGTAAAGCAAGGTTTAAAAAAAAACAAGGTAAATTAAGGTTTTAAAAATCAAGGTAAATCAAGGTTTTAAAAAACAAGGTAATTCAAGGTTTTAAAAAACAAGGTAAATCAAGGTTTTAAAAAAAACAAGGTAAATCAAGGTTTAAAAAATCAAGGTAAATCAATGTTTTAAAAAAATCAAGGTAAATCAAGGTTTTAAAAATCAAGGTAAATGAAGGTTTTAAAAAAATCAAGGAAAATCAAGGTTTTAAAAAACAAGGTAAATCAAGGTTTTAAAAAACAAGGTAAATCAAGGTTTTAAAAAACAAGGTAAATCAAGGTTTTAAAAAACAAGGTAAATCAAGGTTTTAAAAAACAAGGTAAATCAAGGTTTTAAAAATCAAGGTAAATCAAGGTTTTAAAAAACAAGGTAAATCAAGGTTTTAAAAATCAAGGTAAATCAAGGTTTTAAAAAACAAGGTAAATCAAGGTTTTAAAAATTAAGGTAAATCAAGGTTTTAAAAAACAAGGTAAATCAAGGTTTTAAAAATTAAGGTAAATCAAGGTTTTAAAAAACAAGGTAAAACAAGGTTTTAAAAAACAAGGTAAATCAAGGTTTTAAAAAACAAGGTAAATCAAGGTTTTAAAAAGCAAGGTAAATCAAGGTTTTAAAAAGCAAGGTAAATCAAGGTTTTAAAAAACAAGGTAAATCAAGGTTTTAAAAAACAAGGTAAATCAAGGTTTTAAAAAATGAAGTTAAATCAAAGTTTTAAAAAACAACGTAAAGCAAGGTTTCAAAAATCAAGGTAAAGCAAGGTTTTAAAAAAACAAGGTAAATTAAGGTTTTAAAAAACAAGGTAAATCAAGGTTTTAAAAAACAAGGTAAATCAAGGTTTTAAAAAAAACAAGGTAAATCAAGGTTTAAAAAATCAAGGTAAATCAATGTTTTAAAAAACAAGGTAAATCAAGGTTTTAAAACACAAGGTAAATCAAGGTTTTAAAACACAAGGTAAATCAAGGTTTTAAAAAAATCAAGGTAAATCAATGTTTTAAAAATCAAGGTTTTAAAAAACCAAGGTAAATCAAGGTTTTAAAAAGAAAGGTAAATCAAGGTTTTAAAAAACAAGGTAAATCAAGGTTTTAAAAATCAAGGTAAACCAAGGTTTTAAAAAATCAAGTTAAATCAAGGTTTTAAAAAATCAAGTTAAATCAAGGTTTTAAAAAACAAGGTAAATCAAGGTTTAAAAAAAATCAAGGTAAATCAATGTTTTAAAAAATCAAGGTAAATCAATGTTTCAAAAAACAAGGTAAATCAAGGTTTTAAAACACAAGGTAAATCAAGGTTTTAAAAATCAAGGTAAATCAAGGTTTTAAAAGTCAAGGTAAATCAAGGTTTTAAAAAAAATCAAGGCAAATCAATGTTTTAAAAATCAAGGTTTTAAAAAAACAAAGTAAATCAAGGTTTTAAAAAACAAGGTAAATCAAGGTTTTAAAAAAAATCAAGGTAAATCAACGTTTCAAAAAAAGCAAGGTAAATCAAGGTTTTAAATATCATGGTAAATCAAGGTTTAAAAACGTCAAGGTAAATCAATGTTTTAAAAATCAAGGTTTTAAAAAAATCAAGGTAAATGAAGGTTTTAAAAAACAAGGTAAATCAAGGTTTTAAATAAACAAGGTAAATCAAGGTTTTAAATAAACAAGGTAAATCAAGGTTTTAAAAATCAAGGTTTTAAAAATCAAGGTTTTAAAAATCAAGGTAAATCAAGGTTTTAAAAATCAAGGTAAATCAAGGTTTTAAAAAACAAGGGAAATCAAGGTTTTAAAAAACAAGGTAAATCAAGGTTTTAAAAATCAAGGTAAATGAAGGTTTTAAAAAAACAAGGTAAATCAAGGTTTTAAAAAACAACGTAAATCAAGGTTTTAAAAAACAAGGTAAATCAAGGTTTTAAAAATCAAGGTAACTCAAGGTTTTAAAAGTCAAGGTAAATCAACATTAAAAAAAAATCTATGTACATCAAGGTTTTAAAAAAACAAGGTAAATCACGGTTTTGAAAAACAAGGTAAATCAAGGTTTTAAAAAAATCAAGGTAAATCAAGGTTTTAAAAGTCAAGGTAAATCAAGGTTTTAAAAAATTAAGGTAAATCAAGGTTTTAAAAATCAAGGTAAAACAAGTATAAGAAAATCAAGGTAAATCAAGGTTTTAAAAAAAAATCAAGGGACATCAAGGTTTTTAAAATCAAGGTAAATCAAGGTTTTAAAAATCAAGGTAAAGCAAGGTTTTAAAAATCAAGGTAAATCAAGATTAAAAAAAAAATCAAGGTAAATCAAGGTTTCAAAAATCAAGGTAAATCAAGGTTTTAAAAATTAAGGTAATACAAGGTTTTAAAAATCAAGGTAAATCAAAGTTTTAAAAATAAAAGTAAATCAAGGTTTTAAAAATCAACGTAAATCAAGGCTTTAAAAATCAAGGTAAAACAAAGTTTTTGATTTCACAAGGAGCTGATACTCGAGGTACCCCACATTTTGGGTGGTTTGAGGGAGAACTAGATATCTGTAATATAAAAGGTAAACATTCAACGATTGTTTTTTTTGTTTACGTACATGAGACAAGTTGCAGAGATGGTTGCCATGGCAACAAAATTCAGTCAATCACTGCTATGATCTCATCAGGCTTAGATAATGTGATGAGGAATAGATATCTGTAATATTAAAGCTAAATGGACAACAGTTTTTGAATTATTGTTCTTTCAATAATTATTAGTTCTTTCATCCCCTCTTCCTGTCCAGGCTGGAGTTCCTCAAGGTAGCGTTCTGGGCCCTGTTCTTTTTCTGGTTATCATCAATGATCTCTCCGACTCTCTCGAAAATCCTCTATATCTCTTTGCTGATGACTCCACCCTCTGCCGTACCATTGGTCATCCCTCAGACTGGCAAGCAGCAGCTTCTTCGCTCACTGCTGATCTGGATAAAATCAAAAACTGGTCCAACACGTGGAACATGTCTTTCAATCCGGACAAATCTCACACTCACTATGTCTCTTCGAAAGGACCGTTTAGAACCCCCCCCCCCCCCCACCATTCACTTTCTCAACAATCCTCTGGAAGAAGTCCTTTCTTTCAAGCTTTTGGATCTCACTATCTGTCATGACCTTTCCTGGGAAAGCCACATTTCAAACCTCTCCTCCAAAGCCAGTCGCCGACTGGGAATCCTCCGTCGTGCAAGGTCCTTCCTCGGCCCTCCTGAGCTCCTGACCACTTACAAAGCTTTTGTCCACAGCCTGATGGAGTACTGCTCTCCCCTCTGGGCTGGTGCTCCTGCCTCCCACCTTTCTCGGCTTCATGCTGTAGAAACCAAGGCATTTCGTATCATTGGCATCTCCCGCAATGAGGCCGAGTCTTTGGGCCTCTCACTCAATCACCACAGGTTGGTCGGTGGTCTTTCTGTCTTCTACCGTCTCCTCTCCAGCCTCGCCCCCCTGCTCTCTCTGCGATTTGTCCCCACCACATTTCCGCAGGGTGCTCAAGGTCTGTCAACAACCCCCTTCTGGTAAAACTACTAAAATCACGAATCACTGTTCACCTTCACTCTTTCATTCCTCTTTTTTCCTGCCTTTGGAATAAACTCTCACACTCTATTCAATCCCATTCTTCCCTCCAGGCTTTCAAAACAGCTGTTCACCACCACCTCTTATCATCCCCCATCCAAATCCTCGATCTTTTCTACCCCCGATAATCCACCCAATCCCACCTCCTTCAAATTCCCTGCTTTCCTTCCTGAAAATCCCTGTAACGTCCATCTTCTATTCGCCATGTTCCCCGTCCCATCCCTCTCCCTTCCACATCTCCAAATGTCTCTGTTCCCCACTATTTTGTCCTTCCCACTCCCTCCCCTCCTGACTCATGCCCCCCTTGATGTGCGTTGTGTGTTAGCTCTCATACGAGCCTCGACAAGGCATACAAAAAAATAAAAAAATAAAAATAAAACTAGAGGGGGAGCACTCGGGAGAGTGCAAAACCTCCGTCGCCAATACTGCTGGGTCACTCAAGTGAACCTTATATCTTATTCATTAAATATGATGTCAACAGTGCTGACAGTTATAGTTCTTTTCTCCAACATTTTTTTTTTGGGGGGGGGGGGGTTGGAAATCACTTAAAACATGTAGAAATGCAAAAAAAAGAAATCGAAATTTTGTTGAAAAAAAAGTTGCAAAAAATTTTTTTCTCAATTTTTTTGGGGGGGAGGGTGGAAATCACTTAAAAGATGTAGAAATGCAAAAAAAATATTTTCCTCTAACAATTTTTGGGGGGGTTGGAAATCACTTAAAACATGTAGAAATGCAAAAAAAAAATTTTTTGGTCTATTTTTTTTTGGCTGGTGTGAACAATTTTTTGGAGGGTTGGAAATCACTTCAAACATGTAGAAATGCAAAAAAAATTCCCTTTTTGGGGGGGGGGCATAACAATTTTTGGGGGGGTTCGTAATCACTTAAAACATGTAGAAATGCAAAAAAAAAAATTTTTTCTCTAACATTTTTTTTGGGGGGGGGTGGAAATCACTTAAAACATATAGAAATGCAAAAAAAAAATTTTTTTTTCTCTAACAATTTTTTGGGGGGGGAGGGGACCAAGTCCAAAGTTTAATGGCATGATCCTTGAACCATATGTCGAGGAGTTTTTCCATAATACTGTTCACAAACAAAGAAACAAACAAACAAGCAGTCATAGACTGGTACTTACGAAATCGTCAACTTGACCTCTGACCTTGTCTAATAAAAGCTGTCTCGAGAGAAGGTCGCGACGCAAACCAGAAGTTTCTACGATGATTCTGTACCAAACCATCATAAATCGAATGTTTGACCTCACTGTGACCTTGACCTTTGACCGATTTTGACCAAAATCTAATCAGCGCCAGCCATCACCCTCCTGAATCACGTGGTGTAATTTGACATTGGTAGCTTCTTCCGTTCGTGAGTTGTTTTTTTTTTGATGTTTGACCTCACTGTGACCTTGACCTTTGACAGATTTTGACCAAAATCTAATCAGCGCTAGCCATCACCCTCCTGAATCACGTGGTGTAATTTGACATTGGTAGCTTCTTCCGTTAGCGAGTTTTTTTTTTTTGATGTTTGACCTCACTGTGACCTTGACCTTTGACAGATTTTGACCAAAATCTAATCAGCGCTAGCCATCACCCTCCTGAATCACGTGGTCTAATTTGACATTGGTAGCTTCTTCCGATCTCGATTTAAAACTTTTTTTGTATGTTTGACCTCACTGTGACCTTGATCTTTGACCGATTTTGACCAAAATCTAATCAGCACGAGCCATCACCCTCCTGAATCACGTGGTGTAATTTGACATTGGTAGCTTCTTCCGTTCTCGAGTTATCGTGCCTACAAACAAACAAACACACAAACAAACACACAAACAAACACACAAATAAACACACAAACAAATACACAAACAAACAAACAGAAACGGAACTGATCAATATACTTACGAAATCTTTAGATTTCGTAAGTAACAAACAAACAAACAAACAAACAAACAAACAGAAAGGGGTGAAAACAGTAACCTCCATCCATCTTCGAAGATGGCGGAGGTTAATAAATTGTGTACAGAAAAGTACAAGGACAGGTGATGGGACGGTCGATCAGTCGGAGCTCATTTTATTGTCTCCCATCTCCGACCTTGTCGGAGGGGTGGGGGACAAAAAATATACTGTGAGCAGAGGGTGCTACATGATGTCCTTGATCAAGTCAAGGCTCTGTGGAATGAAGCCTGAGAAATTTACAAGGACACCAAGACGTTGACTGCAAACCTGGGCTGAAGTGTAGACGGTGAGAGGTTGGACCTTTGACTCGCCATGAGACAGTAAAAGCTCCAAAGTGCCATCACCGTTAAGATCTGTGACGACTCCCCCTGAGCACACACAAGGTCATGTGAAGACTGAAGCATGAGTACTCATTATCAATAACCGCACGTATGATCTATGATATGAAATTTTTGGGAGTGTGGAGCATGAATAGTTAATGCGGCTCAATGAAAATCCTCAGAGACTATTGAATGTTTATGATGTGAAATGACCCTGCACACGTCATATATGTGTTACAGAAGCAAAATGTCCGCATCCCATATCCTCCTCCCTTTACCCTTTTCTCCTTCCAAACTGGTTTTTTTTTACTCTCTCCCTACTTCTCCCACAACCCTCCAGTCTCATTCATTTTTTGTACACATAGTCGAGGCTCGTGGAAAAGCAAGTACAACTCAATGGATCAGGATGCAACAGGACAAAAGGAACAGGAGAGAGAGGGGGGGGGGACACCAACAACAGAGTTGGACAAGGTAGAGGGGGACTGGGACAAGCAATGGGTGTGGGGAAGAATGGAGGGCATTTATTTTTATTTTTATTTCACCAATCCATTACCCTTTTATTTATTTTATCAATATTTTTAAAATATCACTGAATTATTCTGCATTATATTCTTAGTGAGATATTGATTGTTAGCAAAGGATATCAGAACACCAACATGAGCATTTTAAACATTTTTCATGATTTGATGAGAAAACCAATGCATTTGTAACTGGATTTGGATTGCAATTCATGCTGGTTGCATCCCCACTCCTACCACCCCCAAACCCCAATCACACCCCAGACATGCTGAATACTCGGGAGCAGTTAAGCCGCTGGTGTAGTCATTGTGGCGCTCACAGGTGTGCGGATAACTCGGAATTTAGTCCAGGCAGAGTACGAAGGTCACACTCAATCTTAGAAGAAAGAAAACAATGTTTATCATGGAATTCTATTTTTTTAAGAACAGTGAATAACCTAATTGCCTGAAAGCGAAGCCAAAGAGGGATTATAATGGTAATGGATTGACTTGAACAACTAACCATTGCAAAGGCAAACTCCTCCAAGGAATATTGCTTTCAAGATTTGTCTCACTTGACTTTGATTCAATGTAAAACCTCACCAGTACCGGTCCCAGCTGGTTCATCTGCATCACCAAGGTTCAGCTTCATCACGTGCAACTGGCCATCATTATCATGTCTTATGCTGAAATTGTTAAAAAGGGTTAAAGGGTAGAGCAATTCCAATACATTTCAGTCTGATTGAATGTGTAAATAACTTGAACATATCCAACAGTAGCAACAACAACAACATTCGTTACCTCCGCCACCGAGGGTGAAGGAGGTTATGTTTTCACCCCTCTCTGTCTGTTTGTGTGCAGGATATCTCAAAAAGTTGTGGACGGATTCGGATGAAACTTGATAGCAGGTTGCGTGTGTTGCAAGGACGAATTGATTCGATTTTGGTGAAGATCCGAATCCGGATATGGATATGAGAATTATTTAATTTTTTAAGTGATTCTTCGCCATTGAGAAATAGGGCCAAAAACGATATATAGCATGATATTTCAAAAATGTATTGGGCCCGATATGTTCTCGTGGATCAGGCATTACGTGGCAGTGGTATGCGCTCTACAGAGTGCCCTTCTAGTTTTATGACAGTTTTCCCTTTTTTAAAGGGGGTTGTTCGAATGATGGCGTTCTTCCACACAGATCTATCAATATTGCATCGGTCTCGTGTAAAGCCAACCATTCCAAATCTTTCTTGACAGTTTTAATCGATGTCTTGTCTTTTCAGGATCTCAGAATCAAATCCCATGCCATTGCAGTTTACTCTTGTCCTTGTCATACATGTGAGAAATACACAGGCTCCTCCATGAGTCTTAAACTGAATAAGTAAATAAATAAATAAATAACGGTGTGAATTCTTCATCAAAACAAATTTCCATTATACTAGGTGCAATAAAACGAATAAATTTCCTTTTATAAAGTTAATGCAGATCCATTCATGCACATCCAAAACAACACCAACTACTCGCACGATCCAATGTAGCCTTTCCCACCATCATTTCAATGTCGTTTTCAACGTTTCCAAACTTGTGGGGGTTCATTAAATTACTCATGGAGAGTTTTTAAAAGGTTATTAGCCATGCCATCTCTTGGAGGAATAATTTTCCTCATATAATGATTCAAGAAATTGTCACCGGTTACAATTCACAAGCAAATTAGCTCTTACTGATGTCATGTACGAATGTTTAATGGTAATGTTTGATATTAAATCAACAATAATTTGTTGTTTTTTTTTTCCAGCACTATTGTGACACCAATTTTTCTTGTAGGTGTGAATAGGTGCCACCTGTTTATTACATACGCAACCAGAGAGTTCACAGAACGCCTTAAACTCCTCACCGTTTTGATAAACAAAGACACGGGCAAGGTGTACGAGCAGCAAATTTG
Source organism: Eptatretus burgeri (assembly GCF_056783735.1). Taxonomy (NCBI): domain Eukaryota; kingdom Metazoa; phylum Chordata; class Myxini; order Myxiniformes; family Myxinidae; genus Eptatretus; species Eptatretus burgeri. The sequence continues at coordinate 8,078,378 of NC_140973.1, read as the reverse complement.
ATTGGTCATCATGACTGAAAATGCTGTAATATTTTGTCCAAGTACTGATAAATGGAAGGGTTTTGAAAGTGCCAAAAAAGGCGATTTGTGTTCTATAATGTTCAAGTACATGGTGTCCAAGAATGAATGTACCAAAAAGAATGTTGAATAGTTTTATAGTTGTTCGAGATATTTACATAAATGTGATATGAATACACGCGATAGACTTGTAGATTTTAGTTTATTTTTAATATTGATTGTTAGTACCTCCACCACTGAAGGTGGAAGGAGGTTATGTTTCCACCCCTGCCTGTCTGTTTGTTGATTGCTGGAATCCTTCGGATTTTGGCAATTATGTTGGTCGGTTGTGTGTGTCATTCTGTGTGTCTGTCTGTCTATTTGTTTGTGTGTTTGATTACCCTGTAGCAGCCACACCATTTCAGCTCTCATGACCAAACTGGGTACAGACGTCAGCCATGGTCCAACTTAGACACTTGTCGTTTTTGGTGAATCTAGGTCAATGGTCAAGGTCACCGAAAAACCGAAATTCTTATTTTCGCAATAACGTCCGCTAAAATGGTCGTATCGACTTCAAACCAAATCCAAAATGTGCATCTTCCAATTCTGCATCCAACCATATGTTTTCATTGGGGTGTCACACCAACACCCTTCTTTGCGGTCGGGGGTCGAATGTCGGGGGGGGGGGTCGGGTCAAAAATTTCAAATTGCGATAAAAACGTCATTTCGATCCCGATTGACTTCCAATTTGCAATGTGGTATATTGGTATGAGTGTCTTATTATATGCCAAAAATGATGGAATTTGGTTCAGCCACTTCCAGTTACTATGGCAACAAAGTTCAAGTGTTGTAAATTCGTTGTTATTGGTTTCGTTCCAGGGAGGTTTGATCTCACGCATGCATAGCTTGTCACTATTTGAAGTCACAAGGTCAAGGCAAATCTGGTGACCTTGAAAGATCAAACTCCAGGTTTTTGTTTTTTCAGAGATCATGGAGATATGACAAAGTTATTCCGGCAATTCCTTGCTCAACAAGCAATTTCATTTGTTTGTTTGTGTGCAGGATATCTCAAAAAGTTGTGGATGGATTCACATGGAATTTGGTGGACAGGTTCAGTGTCTCACAGGAACAAACTGTTTAGATTTTGGTGAAGATCCGGATCCGGCTACAATAACTATCAAAGTAATTCTTCAACACTGAGAGAGGGCCAACAACGATATATAGCACGATATCTCAAAATGTTGTGGATGGATTTGGATGAAACTTGGTGGACACGTTTGGGTGTGTGATGAGGAAAACTTGGTTAAATTTTGGTGAAGATCCGAATCTGGATTCAATAATTTTCGAAAGTGATTCTTCACCATTGAGAGATAGGGCGAAACTGATATGCATCACAATATCTCAAAAAGTTGTGGGAATATTCGGACGAAACTTCGTGGACAGGTTGGGAATGCGACAAGGATTAAGTGGTTTGATTTTGGTGAGGATCCAAATCAAGATCCAGATATAATAGCTTTTTTTAATATTTAAAGCAATTCTTCACCTTTGAGAGATAGGGCTGAAAACGATATCGAGCATATCTCAAAAATTTATTGAGCCTGATATTTTTCTGTTTCAGGAGAAACCCCATTTTCTCATACAATGACAAATCCTCAAGAGAAAGCAAAATTTATGAGATTTGTACATGATTGTGGTTTAATCACTCAAACCCAAAGGCATCTTCAGCGTGAAATGAACAAACCAGCACCTGAAAGACACCGTCTGGAGATGGGTGGATCATTTTGAGGCTACAGAATCTGTCCTGAAGGGAAAATCTGATGGAAGGTCAAGAAAGTCAAATGAAAGGGTGAATGCTGTTACAGAGGCATTTACCAACAACCCTAAAAGGTCAATTAGCAGAGCATCACTCGAGTTAGACATTCCAAAAAGCTCTGTTCATGATATCCTTCATAAATAATTGTGGTATAAATGTTATAAAATGTAAACAGTTCATTAACTTTTACAAGAGGATTATGAAACAAGAGTAAATGTTTGCCAAGAATTAATTGAACGGATAGAATCAGCCAAGCATTTTTTTTTATTTAATCAAACCTCATTTTTAGTGATGAGGTGACATTTCACATATCAGGCAAAGTTATTCATCACAATTGTAGGATATGGGGAGAAGAAAATTTGCATGAATTGTCTGAACACGAAAGGTAAACTTGTTACCAAGAGGTATCTTTCAAAAGGATGGAGCACCACCTTACTTTGCTTGAATTGTTGAAGTGTTTTTAAATTAAACTTTGCCAGACTGTAGGATTGGTTGAGGAGGACATATGAAATGGGCCACTCATTCACCTGACTTAACACCTTTATATTTTTATCTCTGGAGTTTTATTAGAAAGTAAAATCTACACTAACAAACCAAGACACCTTGAGGAACTGAAACATCGTATTGTTGATGCTGTGTCATCCATCCCTACAGATGTGTTGAAAAATGTTTTCTCAGATTTTGAACACCGAATTAAATTGATTATAAGAGAATGATGGATGACATGTCGAAGTTTATCAATTATAATTCAAGAATATCTAAACAATACCATAAATGATTAAATAAACTAAAACTTACAAGACTGATTATTAATTTTTTTTACCACCATTCTTCATATATTCATATTAAACTTATGTCAATATCTGGAATAACAATAAAACTATTCAACGTTCTTGGTTTATCCATTTTTGGACACTGTATATAATTCAATTTAAATAAAATAAAGATTTTAAAAGTTGAAGAAAAGAAATTCAGAAGTTTACTGCTGTTGATGCAGCATCTTTTACATCACCTTATTCAACACATTACATTATTTATTCATGCCTGTTGTTTGTGTCCTTCATTACATCCTTAAAAACAGTAAGTTTCCTGTTTGGAATGGTTTTCAATTTTGTTTGACTGCCAGACAGGCAGACAGAGTGCATTTTTTTTTTAATCTCACTCCTCTCTGCGCATGTGTGATCAAGACAAATAATTCAGAGCCAAAGTACTGCTAAACTAAAGGTTTGTTTTCTGATTCATGTTCAAAATACAACATTCAATTTAAGTTAAGTTGTTCCTCAATCATAAACCGACCTTTGTGGACACATAGACAGACAGGAGTGAATGAACTACTTAACCCAATTTTTCACTCCGTGTGCGTGGGGTGAATGTGGCAGTGTTGTTGACTTCACTCGCCCTCTGTCCCTTCCCCAACCTTCATACCCTTTATCTACCAAGTGTGTATTGAGCTAAATCTCTTCTCCTCTTCATCCTAAGTATGCATTGGAACATTGTCTCCATCACTTAAAACCACACATCCTCGATAATTATTTAAGCTTTAAACTTCCTAAAATTCATTATTAAAACCTCATCCATCTGTAGATACAAATGAGGAAATGGGGGTATCATGGGATCATGCCTTCCCCCAAAATATTTCGTAAAGGCAAATTTATCGTTGTACAAACAAGCATATTAAATCTTCACACAAATACAAAAACAGGATTGTCCCAAAAGTAATTATGAACAAGACGTGGCAGTAAGTACAAGTATTATGACAATAAGTCATCATTCCATGGGAACTTAGGAGTAGGACATGTAAAATGCTCAACTGGCAGCACATGAAGATGAAATTCTCTGATTATTATGTGTATATTGCTGACATCACATATCAAACCATGGTCTCTGCTTTATCATTAGTCACATTCCTGTACACCTTTCCCTCCAGCTGTCTTACAACCTACAATTTTAAGCATGAAGGGCTTTTAAGGCAAGAAGAGGATTTACGAGTTACACAGCTTTAAATCAATTTTGTCTGCACAGACACGAAACCGAACACCCTGTAAATTCGCCTTCCTGCATATGTAATTAATGGATGGTCAATATAAGCTTCTTCTGTTCACTTGACTGTACAAGCTGTGCAAATGTTACTCAAACTTCCTTTACAATTTTCACAATTATAGATTTACACTGCTCCAACACTCATCAGTGCAAAAACAAACAGTTCATCCTCTTTCTCTACATTTAACAGAGCAATAACGAACTGTTACAGCCAACAGAAATGATTTGTTTCATACTTTATGGACAAATTATAAAACTCACAATGTTCACTCACAAAAACACTTGATGCCTCACTGAGAATATTGTTCAGTTTTGGTCACCATGTCTGAGGAAGGAGAGGGTTCAGCGTAGAGCTACTGGCTTGCTCCTGGGCCTACCTAGACGTAGCTATGAGGAGTGACTGCAGTCAACAGGCCTAAATACATTAGAAAGGAGGTGATTATGAGGGGATCTGAATCTCTGTTAGAGATGTTTAAGATCATGAATGGTATAGCCATAATAAATGCAGAAGAGTTTATCAGCAGAATGGACAGTGATAGTACCAGGGACCACAACATAATGAGTAAAGACAATGAGAGTTAGGAAGGTACTCAGGCAGAGGGCTTTCACTCGGATAACAGATAATGCATGGTGTGGTCTCTGGAAAGGCAGTAGCAGCTAAAACAGGAGTTAGATTAAAACTGGATTGAGATGGGTACCTGGAAGTATTGGAGATAACAGGGTACATGGATATTGAGAGAAATGGTAGGTTGCTTAAGTATGGATGGGTAATTGTATTAATGTGTAGTGAGTGTGATTTCTGTGAGAGGTCGCATCAACAGGTGAATCTGCTGTCAATGTTTGTTCGGTCCTCACCTGACTACAGTCATTACCACCTCCCACCCCTCCCCCCAAGAGACATAAAAAAACTGAAATTATTGTTGGCTTCAGGCAAATATAAAAAGCTTCCGGAATTTTTGAGTAAACGTTGGCAAGTATATTATTTTCAAGGATTTGGGTGTGCTGAATCTATTTCTGCTACTTGCCAAGCTGTATCTCTTCAGCTGTCACTCCCAGCAGGCCAAATTCAAGATGGCCACCACAAACAAAACAAACACTTTCAACTATAGAAGGCACTGTGATGGTTTTAGTTCGGTATATAAGGCATATAATCACAATTCAAATAAAAAATAATGTGTATTTTACATTTTTCTTCTTCAGGTAAGAACGAAACACTGTAAAAGGCAAAAATCCAAGATGGCCACCATCAATTTTCTATTATCCACATCTTTGCTTCTTGGTGTTGATTCATAGGTTTTTGCGGTGAGCTTTTCTGAGCTCAGAAAAATGTTTTGTTAAGGAGAAAAATGTTTTCTGTACATGTTGGATATATTGGACCACACTTTGTGAAATCATGACATTTTCGTCCGGCCCTGACCCTCAAAATACACGACTCCATAGAAATAGTTAAGATTGTTTTTTAACGAACGTTGGTGAATATTTTTTTCGAACAGATCTGCATATATATGCTTGCATGATGTTGACATGAACTCAAGAACTGAACCGAAGTATGAGTAATGGCAATCATCAAAAGTGTTACCAGATGCTGTAACTTAGTCGTCTTTTTCCTATTTATTTTGTCAGGATGAAGATGACAATGAAGAATGAAGACAACACCATGTGATCATGGAAGCTGCATGTAGCATAAAGAGAGAAAGATCCACTGAATTTGAATATTGCATCATCTGTCAAAATACAAAGAAAGACAAACTATTTAAAGGTCCCATGACACCCAAAAGTACTGAAATTTCATATATATATATATATATATATATATATATATATATATATATATATATATATATATATATATATATATATATATATATATATATATATATATATATATATATATATATATATATATATATATATATATATATATATATATATATATGTCCTATCTATAGGAGTTTTTCATCGTGATTTCAGATCTGACAATGTTTTTTCACAATACTCATTCTGTAAAATGTAAGATTAAAAAAACAAACCTCTTCGGGAACGCCCCTAAAAATTCTACTGAAAGGGGCGTAACCCACATGACGTCAACTGCAGTATGACAAAGGCTGCGCATAAATTACTCGGGTTGGTGGTCTACGTGATTCAATTGGGTTTCTGTGTGTTTCCACATTCGATTGGTCGACTCAATCGCTTCGTTCATTTCTGCTTTAAAAAATCAAACATTTGGTTTTGAATAATGGATGACATGGACTTTGATTTGTCTGGGAACGACAGTGAGTGTGAGAGAAATGAAGGATTTTGGTCTGAATCACATGGAGAATTGTCAGATAACGTAGTCGCGGGAGGTGAAGTTCAGGCAGCTGGAAATGGAATACGGCCTTACCAGTTCGAACCCAAAGCAGGACAAGCAGAGGAAAATGGCGATAAAATTCCCGGCGTTCATTATGATCAGGAGGACATCGAAGGAAGACTTGGAAATAACAACTGGTTCGACTAAATCCTCTTCGTAATTCAATAATGTAAATTTGACTTGCATACTGCTCGATATCAGAAATATTTTAGTGACGTGACGTGAACAGCACAGCGCAGCAGACACGTTTCTCCGCGGCGAATGAAACGCAAGCGAGGCCAGCGCATGTCATCGGCCGTATCTCTCCGCGCATAAAACGAAGCAATCTCGCTGTCCGGATACGATGAAAACTTGTGTGCAGAACACACCTTGCGACACAATTGTCCAGAGTAGTCCGATAAATCTGACGTTCTGTTGCATTTTTATCTATTTTATTCCTACTGTCGTCATGTAGCACCAGTAGAAAACAATGAAGAAAAGAGAATAATAAAAGAAAGCTACAGCACATCAGATTTATCGGCCTAGTCGGACGGACGACGGATTTATCGGACGAGTTGGACGGACGACGGATTTATCGGCCTCGTATAGACTCTAGAGATCTCGAGTCAATCCACTCTGTGCGAGTTTCTGCATGTGATGTCAACGCAGCGGTTCGCTGAAGTCAACTTTTTAAGGGGCGGGGCATAGCAAGTTGTGAAAAGCACAATAAATGTTCGAAATATTGGTCTAATTATCCCATTTTTGATTAAAAAAAAAACCATGGGTGATTTCTTCACTAGGAAGGTCAAGTTAATATATAAATAACCAGAAAGTTTTGGGTGTCATGGGACCTTTAAAGGTAGTGAACAAGGACTCTTGACACTCAAAGAAGCTGCACGTGCTCGAGACAAACTTTGAGCTCCTCAAAAGCAAGTTGGAATTGAACGGGTCCGAGCAATCTCCAACGTTGATGATAGTCAACAAGTGGTGCCTATCATCATCGTTGGCAACATCAACGATAGGCATCAATCGGTCCTGCTATGCATCTTTTGCAAGCAAACACCATATATCAATGCTGCAAGCACTCCAACAAGAAGATACGCTGAATAATAGGGAACAGGATGCTGGTCCAAGTACACATATACCTTCTTCTTCACTGCAAAGTTCAATGGTGGATGTCAACTGGGATGCCTCCATGTTTTTCCAGGAAACACCTAATAAATGTAATCTATCCTCTGTCATAATGAAGAAAATGAGTGACAGGATTTTGGAAGCCGCAAAATATGACCAAGTTCTCTCGTTACGTCTTGCAGGTGTAAACTATCTCATGGCCGCGAAGGGAAAATATCATACCCTGTGCTATGTGGAATTTCTTCGGAACACTTCTACAACCAAAGACAACTCAACAAATACAGACGTGACCATAGAACTGCTTAATGATGAGCTAAAATAATCAGCTATTCCGACAAGGTATTCCGACTTGGCTGATAAAGCCAATGTAGAAATACCTCCATCCTATGTCAGTAGAAGATAGACCTTCAAAGAAAGGTTGCACCCTCGCATAAGCAAAGTAAATGAATTAATCACTACGCAAGAGCGGCAGACAGTTCCTTGCATTTCCTTGTAATACCTGAAGGCACGGTTGGAAGAGTGTCCCTTGTTCGCCATGTTGTTGAAGAACACCTCAAGATGTTGATCATTGTCAAAGTCTGTGGCGATGAGAGTGCGGGCTGAGGAAGGAAGTGCGAATTCAGGTGTGGCAGCATCCTGTAAAAGGGGACTTTATTGGTAATGATCACTTATGGGTGGAACACTGCGATGAAAAAAAGAAATTACAAAATAAGGAAGTAGAAAACCAAGAACAAAGAGAAGACGTTGTCAAGTCAATTACAGACAATAAATAGTGACAAAATAAGAAATAGAATAATTGGAAAGTATCTGAAGAAAGTAGAGTACATCGGTGAGAAATGAAACAATCGTCATGAAATGAACAAATTAGCAATAAACAAAGTAAAATTTTAAAGTGTTTATAACTCACGACCCCTTCAAACGACCAGGAACAGAGAGAAGGAAGAGTAATTGGAAAAAAATACCAAACAAACAACACAAGCCGCAAATGATGATGGAGCCCCAGTTTACAGACACTAGTAGTACTATGATTATGGTGTTCTGAGGCAAAGCACTTCTGAGACACTTTACGAATAATTGCCAGTTTCTAAGGCACTTACACCAATAATTACCAGTTTTCTCAAACAAATTCTCAGAAATGCAAAATAGACAGTTTTCTAAACCAAAAAACAGATTTTGCTTTGTATACAAGGTCAAGGCTCATAGAAAAGTTAGAATGTAAACTGAACAGATCAGGACACAACAGAACAAAAGCAAAAGTAGAGGGAGGGGAGAAACACCAACAGCAAGGTTGAAGGACAGAACAGTGGGAGACTTGAACAAATAATAGGTGGGTGGGTGAGGAATGAGTATGAGAAGACGCATTGGGTAGACAAGGTGAATAGAGAAACAAACTCTCAGAAATTTGGGAGGGCGTGGGCTTGGAGGTGGGGCGAGGGTTAAATGGGGGTAGAAAATATCGTGTTTTTGGATAGGGGTTGATCTGAGATGGTGGTGAACAGCTGAGATGGTGGTTGATCTGAGATGAAGACTTGGAAAGAATATTGAGATTGAAGAGAATGTGAAAGTTGGTTCCACAGGTGGGAAAAAAGAGGAACAATTGAGTGGAGATGAGCAATGATCCTAGATTTTAGGAATTTCACCAGAAGGCGTTGATGGTGGACCGCGTGTGCCCTGCAGAAACCTGGGGGCACAAAGCATGGAAACAGCAGAGGATGCAAGACCAGAAAGGTGAGGTAGTAGAAGACAGAGACACCACTAACCTGCCTGTGATAGGAAAGTGATAGGCCCATAGAAAATGTTTTCAAAGATGCTAACTTATTAACTCGAAATAAATGAGAGAGGAAAATAATAAAGATATTCTTAAAGTGCTTTTGATGTTAAAAAGTCACACAACAAGCAGTGATATAAAATTACCTTTGTGTAAGTCTGTCAAAATTGTCTCATAAAATGTATTGTTACGGCTGTGGAAATTCGCATTACACCATAAAGGGCCCGTAGGTGAGATATCTCGAAGTACATGTGAAGTTAGCCCAAACCCGTTGCATAGAGGGAATTTATGTGATCCATTCGGGCTGCGATCCTTTGAGTAAGGCGTTTTTCTTTTTCTATCTTTTATTTCAAACACACAACATTTCAACAACCACGCCATCCCCACCACAGCGCCAACCACACTGCAACCACGCCACCTCCACCATCTACGCTACCACATCTTCGCCACTCGCCATTCAACAGGCTCCATGTGGTTACGATCTCCGCGGAGGAACAAACAAAAACCAACAAGGATGCTCGGTGGGCTTTTCCCACCTGTTTTTCCCGTCTGACTTCCCCGCGCTTTGGAGTGCAGGAAGAGCGATGCAGGTCAAAGGTCAGAGGTCATGTAAAGGTGGGGCCTCTTTTTGGGGGAATAATTCTCTGGCTCCGAGCCAAAAACTGACTCCCTCGGCCCCCGGACGGAGCGGGGTGGAGGGAAAGCGTGAGGGAACGCCCTTTTCGGGAACCCTCTCGAAGGAAGGTGGAGCCGAGAACGGGGCGGGGCGAAGGGCGGAGCCCCGGGCGATAAAAGACGGACACGGGTGGGCGAAACGAGCTTTTTTTCTTCCTCTTCGTCTTGGCTGGTGGTTCGGTTGGTTTTTGTGGAGAGTTGGTCTTCAGGAAGAGGTCCTGTGCCTTGGCGAGCGGCCCTGTCACGAAGGCACGGACGGGAGATGTGGCGCCGCCCGTTGCGAGGTGGACCTGTGCGTCCGGACGGGGAATGCCGGAGAGGGTTCGCCGGCTGCAAGAGAGGTCGGGGCCAGGCGCGACCACGCTGACGGTCACGGGAGAGGGACTCACCAGCCAAAGGGAAGTCGCGACTTCTTTCTTTCTTTTCTTTGGGGTTTTTGTATGGATCTTGTGGCGCCGCGTCTCGTAAAGTAGAACTGTTTAAGTGTTGCCGTGTGTACGCATATTCGGTTGTAGCTCTGCATCGTTTCTTTTGTTTTAATTGCTTTATGTGCATTTTGATTGTGTATTGCTGTAAATACGTGCCTTACGTGCTTGTCTATGTGTGCGTGTAAATAAAATGCTTGCTTGTTGAACTGTGCCCGTTTCGCTTTGTCTTTTCTCTATTGACCCTCCATCTTGCATCACGGAAAGGGGTTCCTAGTGGGTGCAACATCCCAGTAATTAATCGGAACGGTCAAGGCCGACGATAACACCACTCGGTTATCACTGTAGCACGGAATGGACCGCTTAAGCGGTTCGTGTCCGGAGCCGGCCTGTGGCGTGGTACGATCGCCCGGTCGACCATCCTCGCAGGTACTTAGGTAGATCGAATTTGGCGAGCAACCCTATCCTGCGCGGGTGGGCAATTGGCACGGTCGTGGTGGGGTTAAACCCCCACCCGTGACTAGCTCCCGGCGTTGTTCCGAGAGGGTCACGACAGAATTGTCCGTCCGGTGGGCGACGTGCCGCGATTCGAGTGACGCGGCCGTCCGCACGCCGGCGGGCGCGAATTCGCAACAGTATCTTTCATAATAAGTGTCAGTGTGTGTGAGTGTGTGTGTGTGTGTGTGTGTGTGTGTGTGTGTGTGTGTGTGTGTGTGTGTGTGTGTGTGTGTGTGTGTGTGTGTGTGTGTGTGTGTGTGTGTGTGTGTGTGTGTGTGCGTGTCCATAACTACAAAACCATGAAACATAGCAGCCTGAAACTTTGCATGCATACTAAGGGATGGAAACTGGGTATTTGGGTAATTGTAAACAGATAATTAACGTGGTGCTCATAATGAAAAAAACAAAAGGGCTTACCCGTGGTCAGCCTGCTTTCATCTCGCAGGGGTCTTAAGCCGGCATTTTATTCCAGCCTGCTCCAAAATGCCTTGCCGTGGAGCCACGATGTACTCTCACAGTCAAATTAAAGTGTATAATCGAAATCTGTTTGGATTTGAGGATCAAAGCTCATGGACTAATTGACAAAATCTGGAGTAAAATCTGAAAATTTTAAGAACTTACCAATTGTTATAACTAAGCATATTTAATTTAAGTAAGTGCTCTCTCCTTCTCCATATTTACACAAGAAATTGTGAAATTGCCAAAGCATTAAACTTAACTTCTTCTCCTGTTCGGACAATTATATTGAGTGAAGAAAAGATTAAGCAATGTGCCCAAAGTATAACTTCATTGAGTAAGAAGTGTGAGGAAGGGAGAGACAGTGTGAGGTGAGGTGAAGGCAGCATGAAGGGAAAGGAAGGCAGTTTGAGGTGATGTGAGGTGTGAGGCAAAGTTTTCTTTTGAACTGCTGTGTTCAATATAAAACCGGGTGGGAGCATTTAAAAATAGTACCACTGGACATGCAGCTTATCTGGGCCCTGGCCTAATGTTGTAACCCAAATTTGGTAGCATTCTGACTGGTAGGTCTGACAAGGAAGGTTTTTGAAGGAATTTGCATGGCAGCCATTTTGACACACTTCTGGTCACCTGATCAGCATGGCTACCGTAATTTATCATTAGGACCTATCCTAATGTCACTGAAATTTGGTAGCATTCTGACGAGTGGGTCTGGAGAAGAAGATTTTTGTAGGAATTTACAGGATTTTCCCAAAAATGAACTGTCGGCCATTTTGATACATTACCGGTCATGTAATCGGCATGACCACCACAATTTAACATACCTACCCTGGCCAAGTTTTGTATCTCAAATTTGGAAGCAATCTGTCTGGTGGGTTTGGAGAAGAAGATTTTTGAATACATTTACGATGTCAGACATTTTGTCCTACTTCACATCACATGACCGGAACAAGGTTTGCAATCCCTTTTTCCAGTCAGGAGAGGAACGTTGCTGCCAAATTTTAGCTGCATCAGCTTCGCAGTTTGGCCGGAAAAGTCGAAAAAGGAGATGGACTGACGGATAGTGCGCGATGACACAACCTTATCTGGAATGTAAATTCCAGATAAGTTAAAATTAAAACCCATGCTATCCACCTGGCAATGGCCTGCCTGCCTGCATGCCCGCTGTCCCTCCCCCAAGGTGCACTCCTCCAACCTCTTCGCGGATCATGCTAACCGTGCATGCACACTGGCGATATTACTCATCCTTTCACTCGCACACATGCACGAATTTCACCACACCCACACTGCACAGTGACATGTCTCACGTGGCTTTGATGCCACAGCACGTCCACTCCACACATGGCTTCAGCGCTGCAGCACTTCTGCTCAGCACATACAGAAACACATGGTTCATGAGACGGCCGCATAACCTCCTCCACAGCACCACAAACCATGGGCCTGGATGTGAGTTCCCGTTTGGACCCGGTGCCTGCGAAACCCACACACCACACACATGTAACCAAGCATACAGGCATGCACACTTCCCACGTAAAGTCATTTGTACCACGTCCATGTGTGCTGTCTATGTACTTCTTCATTTTCAGCAGCTGCCGACTATTAATATATTGCAGCAACTATTGGTATATTTATGTTAATATTTTGTGATGAAAGCAGGTCATATAAAATGGGAAAAAGCAAACTGTGTTTGTAATATCCAGGGGAAAAAGGGCTCCAGTGGACTGTATTCACTATTGACTTGGAAAAGCAAGTTATAGAGCACAGCATTGCACTCAATGAAGTTAAACTTACTGCACATCCCTTCATATTTTCTTCACTCAATATAATCGTCTGAACAAGAGAAAAAATTAAGCTTAATGCTTTGTTTGAATAAATACACTTAGTTATAAAAATCACTAATTTGTTAAAAAAAAAATTCAGATTTCACTCCAGATTTCAACACTTATTTAGTCCACAATATTCGATTCTCAAATCTGAGATAATATTTCGATTATATGTTTTAATTAGTCTGTGAGAGGAGATCGTGTTTCCAAATCAAGGCATGTTTGAATAACCGGAACCAAATTGTGAATGAAGACCCCAGAAAGCTGACATAGGGCTCTCACTCTATCGAGTGCAGCCTGAGGCTGCTGGTTGCATCATTGGTTGGGATGCGGCTATGCCGCTGATGCAGTGTACCCCTTACCAGTACACTGGTGCTCATTATGCCAACCTTGGAAGGATGACAGGCAGAGTCAACCTCCTGGTGTATTTTAATTCAGCGGCCAACGGGGCTTTAACTCAGGACCCAAGGATCCCAAGCCACCACCCGAACCACTAAGCCAACACTAGGGTTGACATAGGGCTGACCAAATATGATGCCTTGCTAAAGGGTAATTAAATAAGGCCGTTAATCATCTTCAAAAGGGGTGTTTAAATTAACCCAAACACCCAATTTTCATTCATGCACTCCCTTGGAGTTCCCTTAGTATGCATACAAAGTTTCAGGATGATAGGTTTCATGGTTTTGGAGTTATGGAAGAGACACACACACACACACACACACACACACTTATTAGTATAGGTTTTTTTTGTTGATTACTTGACATCCATCAGTTTTCTGTCCACTCGAGGTTGTTTATATTTTTACTTCCTTTAATTCACTGGTTTCTAATTTATGTGTGTTATGTACTTTTCATTTGGTTATTTACTCAATAAGATTTGTTTGAAAATTTTCACATTCATTATGTTTACCATTTATATACCAGAGTTGTGATTTTATACACTCTTTGGTTTGGATTTTACTTGTTTCCATTATTAGGGACATTTATAGAGGAGAATAATATTTCATATCTTTTTTGTCTGTTTCGTTTCGGTGACTCATTGTAATTTCCCAACTGTCATACATGTCTGGAGTAGGCAAGGAAGTTGTTTACCAACATAAAACTCACAAGGTTCTGGTTTACCAGCCAACATAAAAGACAGGTAGTGAGCGAAGTGAACTGAATGAATGAAGTGCAGATGAGTGACTAATTTATTGACCGATTTTGCCCTAAAAGGTAATTGGTAATTATATATTGTGTAATTTGATCATTATGTAAAGGTATTAATTTATGGGGGATAATAAGTAAATTGTGAAAATGGACAATGTGCCCCAAAGGAGAGAATTGTGATACGTTTTTAATTCATCATTTGGAAATCATTAAAAATTGAAAAAGAATTTAAAAAGTGTCTTAGAAACTGTCTTTTTTGGTTAAGAAAACTGTCCATTTTTGTTGATTTCTGGGAATTTGTCTCAACAAACTGTTGATTATTTGTGGAAGTTCCTTATAAAATGTTAAATGATTGGTAGAGTGTCTCAGAAGTGCTTTTCCCCAGAATCCCCAAAGTCATATGACTGACAGTTAAGCAGAAGATGCCACAACGGGCTGTGTACTGTTGTGTCTGAAATGTATGTCTAACCTTTAACTCATCAAAAACATCTGAACACCATCTGTTGTACTTGTGTTGGAAAAAAGTGTGATTTCAGCACAACAGATTACTGTACAATATCCGTCACCTGTGTGAAAAAACAATCCTTCCCACTCTGGCACAAAGGTGCGTACATCATCCGTCCAGCTGTGGCATGTGTCTATAATTGAAGCATTCGTACTTTTAAATTGGTCTCCAAGGCGCTATAACAGCACAATGGACTGCCTAATTGATTAAAAAGCAACAGAGATAAGAACCTAATATTATTATTTATTAATACGAGATTGGGGCTCATGAAAGGTGGAGGCTCGGGAAGCTTAAGCCATCACTCAACTGACCAAGCAGTGCTGTTACAAAGCAAAAATGTACGTACAACTCCATCACTAAAAAGAGCAATCAGAGATTGCAGACCATGGCCAGGACTTGTTTTGTGTAGTGTTGGTATACTGGTGTTACATAATTAATAAGAGACATAATAAGAACTTCCATTTTATAAATGCTGGCAGTGATGACCGGGAACGAAGACGTCCCGCTTTGATGCAACCCAACTTTGATTGGACACCTGGCCCTGACCCATGACGTTTATAAAATTATTATTCAATTGGATTCAGAATGGGATGAAAATAAATTCAATTCAAATCAAATCAAATGAAAGACGAAATAGGTTCAGTCCTGCATTGGAGCAATCAGAGAGAAGCCAAACAAGCAAAAAGCAAAGATGAAGTCATCAGGGGGAACCTGAATAGGATTCACATTTCAGCTGCTACTGCTCTACCCTCAAACCCATCCAGGAACAGCCAAGTGAGCCTTATTAAAAAAAAGAAAAAAAGAAAGAACCCAGATCAAAAAATTAATTAATTCTGGCTGCCACACCATGCATCTGATCAAGATGAAATTTAAAATATGTATTTCCCTTCTCTACAAGATCATAATTCTGAAGTTTCATGTCAATTAATGAAGTTGTTCCAGAGAAAACATTATTTAATATTTTTCTGCAATCCAATACGGCTGCTAAACTATGTGACCTATCAATTATTTCTAAACAAACTTGTACACCCATGGATTGGGGGAACATCTGCATGAAGTTTCCCTTGGATCTGTGCAGCCATTCTGGGGAAGAAGATTTTTTATAGGTTTAGGGTAAATCCAATATAGCTGCCAAACCATGTGACCTATGATGTCATATGTGTGATCCTTTTGTTCCTCATGAATAGGTGTTCATGCTTGTAAAGTTTTGCCTCGATCTGCTCAGTCACTTCAGAGAAGATAAAAAAAAAATTTAAATATGGCTGCCACATCATGTGACCGATGACATCATCAATTTATTTTCTATGGAACCTTTTACCCCAAGATGACCTTCAACATTTTTCATACTAATCAGATGTAGCGTTCTACATATGCAATTATAAAGTCATAACAAAGGCACCTATGGCGTCATAAGAAAAAAAGCACTTATTCCCCAAGAGGAGTACTTGCTATGTGCCAAGTTTCAATTTTTTCCTCAGTGTGGTTTCAGAGATATAGAGGTTCAAATTTTCCCATTTTTCCAACATAGCTGCCACACCACATGACCTTTGACATCATAGTTATCAGTATAACATTGTGCATGAGCATTCGCTCTGATGGTGAAAATGTTGTCTCAATCCGACAAGCAGTTGTGGAGAAAAACACTAAAGTTCTGTGCGGACAAACAAACACAGAAAGACAAATGGACCCAAATGCAATGAATACCCTCTCCTCCAGCGAGGGTAATTAAACACGAGGGAATCAGACACAGGTGCATGAAGGCCATTCAGCCAATCATGCCTGCGCCACATCAACATCACACCAATTTATCAACACCAGATTAAAATCAGAAAAATGCAAAACTTTTTTTTTTAATCAAGTGTTTTTTTGTGGGTTGTTTTTGGTATTTTTGAAGATTTTTGTATCCCCCCCCCCAAAGTGAGGGGGCATAAGCTTGGGTAAAAAAGACACATCAACCACACAAGACCCATTGACGAGACCACCAACACTCCACACACGTACACAATCACCCATCAATGCTCAAGCTACCTAAAAGTCCGGCCAACATCCCTATACCCCTCTATCTCCATAACTTCCAGGTACCTATCCAATTACAATTTAAACTTATCTCCTGCTTCTGCTGAATTAGAAAACGAGTTCCACAGCATCAGATTAATCAAGAAAACGCTGAAGATGATCTGAAAGGCCACTTTTTTTTTCCAGCATACATGTCAACAATGCAATAAAGGTCGAAAAAACAAACCAAGTGGCATTCCAGCAAAACTTGATCAACGCATCGATGTCGATTCGGTTGGATTTTTGTGATAAATATAACTCCAAAACACATCTTCTGACAGCAAACAAAGCAAAAGACCAGGAGGTGATTTCAAGTGATATTTGCACTGCTGAAAACCTCATACCAAATACGGGCTTACTGTAATCACGTGTCACATCAGTGCCAAACTTCTTGTTCTCAAGAAATTGTTGCCAAGTCTGAAAGAACACAACGTTTGTGTTCCCCACGAGCTATTTACTTTTACTAACAAGCCCGTGAGCCTCGGCCCCACTTTTTGTTGCATTGTTTGTCACTCTCACCTTTTTATTTGGAATTTCTAAGATAAGTGGAATGGCAGAAGAAAAATCGGCACAGTAAAGTAAAAGGGTGTATTGACATCACCTTCTGAGAACCAATCACAGGGCACGTAGCCTCGCACTGCAAATCAGTAGTGTCTCGTGACTTGTCACCGAGGCCCACAAAGCATAGTTCATGCTCACTTTGTCTGCGCATTTATTGATGTGAATCATGAAAATGTTTTTGTCCAAATCAATTATTTTGACCCTGCACTACCTGGGTATCTGTCGATTAATATAGTCTCATTTTAAACTTTGTGCGACCAGTGGTAAATTGGGAGAAGATACAAAAACAAACACTGGAACATATGAGATAGATATTCCACCCTGTAAGTTGTGCCAACAGCTTCGGATTTCTCTCTGCAACAACCTTTCCTTCCCGAATGTGGTGCAGCACCTCCTTGACAATTCTCGAGTTCAAAACGGAGAAGGTGCTGCTATTTCTTCTGCTCCGGCAGCATCACCTTGAGAACGTGACATTATTTTGCAAAAATGGAAACATTAGATTATTCACCACAATCATGTTTCAGCCCTGAGCTCAGAGTAAACGCCAAACACTTGGAATAACCAATTACATCCGGAATGACATTTCATGCATGGCAGGAATTGCACTTTTGACAAATTGTTTGTGCAATGAAACTTGACACGTGTCGTGCTCAAAGGTCCATACTTGTTGCTGTATTTTAAGCGGAGATCTCGCAGAAGTTTAAATATTTGGGTCCTTCAAAAGCAATAATTGTACAATATTTAAAGATTTGTCGCATTGGTTTATTTCAGATCCAGCGATATCCTTCAATCAATTAATTAATTTGTTTCTTATAACATCATGCTTTTCATTTCAAATGATATCTCAAAGCTCTTGCAGGGAAGAAAAGTGGAAAATAAAAATGAGATGAGAATTAAGAACAGCACTAACCGGGGGTAGATATCAAGAAAATAGCAACTGTAAAAAGATGAGGTTGGAATCAACAACAGAACATTGATTAAGGTGCGCAAGCCGCTGTGGAGAGAAAGGAGAAGCTATTCCATCCATGGTCGTTGGTATTCTTTAATCGACGTTGTGTTTATTTCAGTCGATTGTTCGACTCATCCGCCGACGCATATTGACACGAGCCTTCAACAGCAAGACTAGTTTTTCATGCTGCAAAAATGCAAGACTGAAAGAGATTTAAAACTGTGACCGAAGAAGAAACTGATGGAAAAACTGGCTGCGGATTATTAAAAGAAAAACGACAAAGTAGAGAATTAGTCTACTCCCATCACGTAACAATATGTGAGAAAACAGATCACAAAATACGTTGGAATAAAAGATATATAAATAAATTTCTCGACAAGAGAGAGGCTTATGGTCAAGCAATGTTAAATTGACAGTGGGGTAGAGTTAATAAAGATCATTGGTCATGGAGTGGAGTGACGAGAGATGGTGGTGCATTGCTGACTTAAAGCCCTGAAGGAAACAGTGGGAAAGAATGGCCTTTGGGAAGGAAGTTCTACAGATGGGAGAAGCAAGGAACAAAGGAGTTGATGCACTCAGTCAGCCTGGATTTTGGAAGTTTAACCCAAAGGTGGTTATTGGAAGAATGCAAAAATCTGAGAATAGATAAGGAGGGATGGAGGACAGAGCAATTGGAGCAATATTGGAGAATGGTGGTAAAAAAATTGATAGACCACCGACCTGCTTGCGATGTGAGAGCAACAGACGTTGTGCTTCTGCCTCATCATGGGAGATTTCAATAATATTCAGACCTTTGGATTCCAAAGAATTCAAGAGACTACCCTCATGTCAATGAATTCAACAAAAAAGTATTTTTCAGGTCAAATTTGTTTTGTGGATTACACAAGTATCGTGCTGTGCACAACATCTTTCTTGTTTGTTATTCCTTGTTCAGAACACATAACTGCCCTGTGGATTAGCCACACGTGCATAGTACACCTCCACTCAGCATCTTGGGAGTTAATCTCTGGAGGCAGGGTGTGATTTGATATTGGGGGTGGGGGGGGATTTCCCTGACTGTTTTTTTTTTTTTTTAATCCTTGACACTCCATTTGAAATTACCATCCACAGCGGGGGGAGGGGGGGAGGTAAATTTACCACCCCCCCCCCCTCCAAAACAAAATCTTTTGTGTTAATAGTGATTGAATTAGTGAAGTTTTAACGTCTGACATTTAAAAAGATAAATGTACGCTAAATCCTTTTTGAGCACGAACTGATTTTTATAAGCTTGTTCAAACTACACAAAACAGTATAAGATCAGCAGGACATTGTGGTAAAGATAATTTTTTTAAATGGAATGGAATTTGGTTTCACTGGATCCGGATCGTGCTGTTGGGGTGCATAAAGTGGATCGGATGGGATTCCACTTATCCATTATTATCATCTCACAAAACTGTCTATGACGAAGCACAGCAAATTAACCAATGAAAATGGACTACGTCATCGTCATTACGTTGATGTATTTCGATCCGATATTAAAAAAAATTAATATCTGTTATTATCCTGTCAAACATTGATTTAAGACGTAATAAGTTTTGAATCTGTACATGTTGAGCTTAAATAGTACTAATATTATTGTTTAATTTTTTTTTCAGTTTAAGGAGTGTATGAGTGATATTTTTTAGGTTATTTCTCCGAAATACAGCAAGATCGTGGAGCGGGTTTCATACATACGTATGTATGTCCGTCCATTAACATTTGACTAAAACGTCTTCTCCTCACAAAGTACCAGACAGATATGGACCAAATTTGGTATGATACATCAGGACAGCAAGGTCTTATGGGGTTGTGCTCCTCATCTGGACGTGCCCCCTATAAACGGGGTGAAAGGGGGGTTTTGCCACAAATATTGGTATTTCATTCAAAAATCTTAGAAACCGACAACTGGATCCAGACCAAACTGGCCGTGCGGCATCGTGACCATGCCCTAACCTTAAATTGTGCTCCCCGTGGCCATATCCCCCCTGGAAAGGGGGCCACGGCAGCCTCCCTCCCCTCATCCCTCATATTCACTGAAACATATTTTCCTCACAAACTACGTGACAGGTGTAGACCAAATTTGGTACAACACATCAAAAGGAGAAAGGTCTCTTGGGGTTGTGGTGCTCCCCATCCGGATCGACTCAATATAAGAGGCTGAAAAGGGGGGTTCCACCTCAAATTCAGGTTATTTCTTTTTTTTAATTTTCTCAGAAACCAATGGCCAGATGCACACCAAACTCTTATTGAAACATAAGGACCATGCTGTTAACTTAAGTTGTGCTCCCCATGACCGTACCTCTTCAGGAAGGGGGGCAATGGCCCGAATCCCTCATTTTCACCCAGCTTGTTGGGGAGATAACCGTCAGTCCCCCATGGGGCTCTTGTTTTTTTCATTGTCATGTAACTTTTCAGCTTTATGTCGCTATTTTTATTTATAGCTTGTTAGTTGTAAAAAGCAAAAATAACAAAAAAACCACCATGATGTCTTAATTTTATCCCCCCCCCCCTCACTGGAAATTTTACAAATCACACCTTCTGGAGGTCTCACCTCACCTGTTAGGGAAGCAGAGTCCTTTGCAATATCAAGAAAAACAAAAACTTTACCAAGATTTTCTGCTCTCTCAAGAATTCTCACGTTGTTGATAACAATGACCAAAGATAATTGTTTTTTCAAATTTTGACTTTGGTTTCACATTAAAATATATGAAAGTTATAAACCGTACACAGCTTATGGGTTTACACATGATGTTGCATTCCAATTCCTCCACCTACTCAGACTTCTTTCACGGTTTATTGTGAGGCTGGAAGAAACAAGAAAGACATGGAAGAAACAATATATTGAAAAATGTTATAAATATTCTCAAATACTGTATATAATATGATAACATCTCATAAATATTTGTGTCAATTACCTACATGTATGTGTGTTCGTATGTCTGAAAATTAAGAAAACTAGTGCATGTCCGTAGAAGCGTGGCCGTACGTGCAAACCCTCCCCCCACCCCCGCAAAAAAACTCAAACCGAGTGCCAGAAACAACAACCACACAAGCCGTTCCTTCACTTTCACGTGCCCGTACGTGCGCGGCTGTACGTGCAAAAAAAAAAAGAATAAATATATACTGTACTTTAAAACCGCTTGCCAGAAACAACCACAGAGGCCGTTCCTTCGCTCTCACGTGGCTGTACGTGTCCGTATGTGCATGGCCGTACGTGCGTGGCCGTACATACAAAAGAAACTAAAAAAACTTTCAAACCGCGTGCCAGAAACAACAACCACACAGGCTGTTCCTTCGCTCTCGCGTGCCCATATGTGCGTGGCCGTACATGCAAAAAAATAAAACTTTCAAACAAACACACAGGCCATTCCTTCGCTCTCATAAACGATGACTGGATTGGGGCATTGTGTTTATCTATAAATGCGGATAAGAAATCGAGAAATTATTAGAATACAGTAAGTCATCACTATCCAAAAGTAGTGCGTGCCCGTATGGAATGTTCACATCATTCCACGAATTATCGCTTGCATTGAAGTAACAACTGCTGTGATACACACAGAGTTAATTAAAATCAAGTTTACCTCCCTGTCTTTGCTTGCCATGACATTCGCTGCCATTTACCATTGGCACTCCTAACCCCACGGTAACTAAGGCACCGATCGATCCCCATCGTAACCAGCACGGGACGTGACGTCATCGTCGGCCGGCCATGCACCAGCCTACGCAGCCACGCCCACGCAGCAACGTGTCCTGTGATTGGTAACTAAATGGCGCATCGGCCACGCCTACACAGCACATGTCATGTCATTGGTTTGGTAAATAAATTGCCATAACTTGGGAACCACTTGTCCGATTAATATCAAACCTTGAAAAGGCACATACTCAGGTCCCCAGCAATATATCTGACAAGTTTCAATTAGATCGGACCAGTGGTTGTCGGGAAACAGCGGTCACACACACACACACAGACGCACAGACACACACACACAGACAGACGCGCACACACACACACACGCACACACACACACACACACACGCACACACGCACACACAGAGACAAACACACACACAGACGCACACACACACACACACATTGCTGGAATTATAGATATATGAAATGAGGTCAATGAGATGACAAATGAAGGGGTTGAATGCAGACTGCAGAGCAATGAGTAAGGATACCCGTCATTGTGAATCGTTTTTACCACCAAATTGAGATGTATTTATCGTTGGCAAGCATGTTGAGTAGAGCTTAATTCCTTAACACTTCCAAAGGCCACAGCATTTTGACAATTGGAAACAAAAAGAAGTTGTGCACTTTTTTTGATAAATTATTTTTGGAACAATTTTTCTTCAACAAATAAATAATCATAAAAATCGTCTCCATGTACATTGTGCACACCTTTATCGCGTTTGCACCTCTTCATAAACAACATTGCTGAGGAAACGGCGCTTCTTCTTTGTTTCCTCGTCCAGGGCAAGAATACGGAGGCTTTTAATGGCCCATTATTCAATTAGCGCCAATGTATTTTGCCTTTTCGCAAGGAAAAACACGAAGAGAAGAGAAGAGAAGAGAAGAGAAGAGAAGAGAAGAGAAGAGAAGAGAAGAGAAGAGAAAAAACCCGTAATGGCGAACGCGACTGAGTTTCTCTTCCCCATCGACCATGGCTACGCAGCAACGCTTCCTGTCATTGGTTGATAAAAAATGGCCGCAGCAACGGTTCCTGTCATTGGTTGGTAAATAAATGGCCATAACTTGGGAAGCACTTATCCGATTAATATCAAACCTTGAAAAGGCACATCCTCAGGTCCCCAGCAATATACCTGGCAAGTTTCAATTAGATCGGACCAGTGGTTGTGGAGAAACAGCGGTGACAGACACACACACACACACACACACACACACACACACACACACACACACACACACACACACACACACACACACACACACACACAGATTGCTGGAATTATAGATAGATGACATCAAACAAGGAAATTAGGCCATTTAGCCCATCATTTCCACGGTGCACTCTCGGGTTAAATTTTGCTGTCAGCTTTAAACATCAATCTTCTTCGTGGTTTACTAAAGTCTAAATAAACCGATTATTGATCAGGTGACCCAGCTTAGGTGGGGTAGCCAGTGCTGCTTGGGGGGGAACAACTATGTCGGGATTCCAGCACATGTTGTGCATTCAAAACAGCTCGTGAGCTATCAGGTGCAGCCTGTGGCTGCTGGTTGTAGTTTTTTTCTAGAAGTGCAGCTGTGCCACTGATGCAGTGCCCTTTATTACCAGTACACTGGTACTCATTTCACCAACTTTGGAAGGATGACAGGCTAAGTGAAACCCCCCCCCCCCCAGTGTTAATTCAACAGCCAACAGGGGCTCAAACTCAAGCCCTAAGATCTTAAGCCATCCACATTAACCGTTACTCCAATACCGTGCTCATTGAAAACATTGAAATCTTCGGATGATTTCAAGGGTTTGTGTGTGTTTGTACGTTAATCTTTCACGATCGAACTGTAGTACCGAGAGGCCGCAATTTTTGAGCCTAGTATAGGTACTTCAGAATCTGGGCAAGGTTTTAAGCTACCACCCATTGGCCTTGATGTCTGTTTTGAGGCCACCAAATGTAGCTATAAAGTGTATAATGAGACGTATGGTCAGGCAGTGCTGCCACCGGCCCACAGGCAAAAAGTAACCACCATGAGGCCAATAACTCCAGAGCTTTTCAATGTGCAACACATCCCGAAACCACCGCCGGGCAGCGCTGCGTACTTCCCCCTCTCCCCTCACCCCCACCTCCCCACCTGGGCAGCACCCTCTAATCAAAAATAAATGAGGATTTAAAAAATATCTGTGCAAATGTGTCTATGTTATGGCAACCAAACATTATTTTATTTCTCATGAATACCAGCAATTGATCTCGTGCACTCGAAACAGTTCCCATCTCTTGATAACCACTTCCCATTCACCGCTTTCCTTAACCCGTCAATTTAAACCAATTTGATCTCTGACATTATATATCTATTGGTGACCATGTGTTCTGTTATCTGTTTAAGTGGTCGATAATTCTTAGTTTCAGGAGAGAAAAAGAGTGGGAAGTTTAACTTTGCATCTCCCACCCGAGATGGCAAATGAGGGACAGAAAATGAGGCACATTCTCGTTTACATGAGGGACAGAATTACCTTTAGAGGAGAAAAAGCATCATCTCACTCGTTTAACATGGACCGAACAAAGTAGCTTCATCTGCTATACCTCACCAAAGCCAGATGAGGTATTCACAAAATTAAATATCATACATTATATCAGTAAATGCAACACGTGATAAATACGAGTACATCCGCTCAAACTGTTCGCTGATGGAAGGGAAAGCTTGCACAAATATCGCTTCATATGGTATAAAAGACAAGTTACAGAAAATTTTGTATCATGTGCTCTCTTCATCCTTCATCCTACGATCACATCAATAAATTTCTGTGTTGAGAAACCATTGATAATGTTACAGAATCGAGTGACTGCTCAGAAGTCAAACAATATTCAGCCAAAGTACATTTTGTTGCATTAAATGTTGTCATCATTTGGTGCCATCCATTTATAATTTTGGAGTAAAATTCATAATAGTTACTCAAAATACCATTCATTCATTTATAGTTTTTCATCTATTTATTATGTATGCACAGTGGGAGTAGGAGGAGGTGGGGAGTTTGAGCTGATAAATACATGATGTGTGCAGAGTGAAATGGGGGGGGGGCAGGTGGGGTGGTGGTTGTTGGGGGAGGGGAGGGGGAGGAGGAATTTAAAGAAATAATAAATAGGTGACCCCTTACTCAAAACTAGAATTCATATAACACCTTACCCTGCACACTCAATATAAACAAGGACATGGGGGGGGGGGGTCTACGAGTGTAAAATTTGATTGGTCGTGATGACGTAAAATGCCATGTTTTGTCCAAATACTGTTAAACAGAAGGGTTTTGAAAGTGGCAAAAAGGCGAATTGTCCAAACAATGGGTGAAACTTGCATGCACACATGCACGGACAGACACATGCATGCTCCTTTATATAGTATCGAAGTCCTGCTAAACTGCACGTTCGTTTTCTATCCATGTTCCGATTCATGTTCAAAATATAACATCCCATTGAAATTAAGTTGTTTCTTGATCATAAACTGACGTTTGTAGAGAGAAGGACATACAATCTATCCATCCGGGTTCTTCCCGATATCATTGTTCTTTGTTGACTTTCAAATTTCTTTCTATTTTTTTTTCATAATACTCCTTATTAATTCTAATTCTGCTTTTTCTTCTCTTTCATCTCATTTGCTCTCTATTCCTCTCTTTCGTTATCCATCTTTCTTAAGGCCCAGTCACACCTTGACGTTTTAGCCAGCTTGTGC
Organism: Eptatretus burgeri; assembly: GCF_056783735.1. Classification (NCBI taxonomy): domain Eukaryota; kingdom Metazoa; phylum Chordata; class Myxini; order Myxiniformes; family Myxinidae; genus Eptatretus; species Eptatretus burgeri. Next base: position 8,052,784 of record NC_140973.1, on the reverse strand, counting down.
CGATTTTTGAAAAAATTGTCTAAAACGCTGGCACACGTCGAATACGTTATGGGTAAGTTTTGGAAACATTGAGAGCATGCTGAAAAACACTGCCATACATCGTAGTATACTGGCTTTCATCGTTGTACTTTGCGGTTGTCCTCAAATTTTAGCATGCTTGAAATTTTACGACTTATGCCAGCGTATGACTCACAAGTTCCGCTACGCTGGCCATAAGTTGTAGGCACGTTATGCGATCATTGACACACGTCGACACACGTTACTTGTAAGTTAATCATAAGTCGAAACACGTCGAGGTAATGTTTAGCGTACCCGAAACTTATTCCTAACCTATGAGTAACGTGTTGTAGGCACGTTACGTGATCGTTGATACACGTCCACACACATTACTTGTAAGTTACTCATAAGTCGAAACATGTCAAGGTAATGGTTAGCGTCAGTGTTCCAGACTCCTGTTTTTTATGTTTTTTTTTTCTTCGGTATGACGCTGATGTTGACACTTCGATTTCTAGTGCGGTTATGATTTAAATCGTTGAGCAGCAGCCTATTAATTATATTATATCATAACCACACTAGAAATTGAAGTGTCAACATCACCGTCATACCGAAGAAAAAAGAAAATAAAAAAACCAGGGAGCCTGGAACACTGACGCTAACCATTACCTCGACGTGTTTCGACTTATGAGTAACTTACAAGTAACTTTTGTCGACGTGTGCCAACGATCGCATATCGTGCGTACAACTTATTCCCATCGCATGCGGAACGTGTGAGGCATACGGCAAGTATGTCGTAAAATTAACACATTTAAAATTTTAAGACGTACTCCACTTACTCCGACGTATGACAGCGTACTTTAGCGTTCTATTCACGTATACCAAACTTACCCATACCGTATTCAACGTGCATCAGCGTTTTAGACGCATTTTTCAGAGGTCGGCATATGCTGGCAAGATCACCAAGGTGTGACTGCGATGTTGACACTTCCATTTCTCCGGCGGTTATGATTTGAATCGTTGTGCGGCAGCCTTTTAATAGGCTACACCACATGATCGTCGGCAATACGTGCAGCACGCTATGCATAAGTTAGACTATCGTTGGGCATAGGTTGTGAACGCTGACAACAGGCTAAGCATTCGTTGGTATAAGTTATCTATAAGACACCGAAACGTTCTGTGTCCTTTACTAATATGTTATGCATACGACCAACTCGTTATGAATACGTCCAAATCTTTAAAAAAAAACATCAAAAGTTCAGCGCAAGCCAGCGTTTTACATCCATTTTCATACGTTGCCATTGCTGGCTAAAACGTCAAGGTGTGACTGGGCCTTTAGGAGAAGTGAATTCTTGCAGAAATTTTTCTGTAAGGCTCACTTGTCTGTGCCTGGATGGGCTTGAGGATTGCAGAGTAGCGGCTGAACCCCGAATCCTATCTAGGTTCCTCCTGATGACTCCATCTTTACTCTTTTTTGGGTTCCTTCTTGGTCTTCCATTTGATACAGACAGACAAAGTGAACCGATTGCTTAACCCCACTTCACTGCATGGGGTAATAAACAGTGTACGCATTAACGAAGAGTTAATAAAAGGACAAGCTAATGATGTTCGAAAACAATTAAAAAATATAATCATTATGTAAAAGCTTTAGCAAGAGGAACAATGAGCAATCCACGATGATTGTAAATTTATTTTTACATGATTCAAGGCTGAGCAAATGTCATAAAGATAACATGCTACAGTAAAAATCTGTCTTTTAGAAAGTCTGATCTACAGTGGCCTGAGGATAAAACGAAATGTTCAAATCTACAGGTAAATATTACCTGTGATAAAGCTGTTCTTATTGTTTTTGATATTGATCCCAGCCATGTTTTTGGCTCTGCCGTGGACTGTTGGTCAATGGTGGATGAGGGGTATCAGAGACTTGGGAGTTGGCCTTTGTAGAGCTCGTCAGGGCAGGAATTTGTAATTTGGTCAGGGTGCCAGTGATAACTTGCCTCTTCTTCATCACAAGATAGTGGAATTTTTAATGTTTACAAACAATCAATGCTGGTAGATGGGTCCCCCACTCATTGTCCCATATCTGACAGGTGGCACACTTTGTGATGCAAGGCCCTGCCTGCAAAACACCAGTCCTACACAGTTGATAATCATGTCGAGAACTGAACCCAGAATAGACAACTCAGAAGCAAGTGCCCTACCTCGACACCATCCAGTCAGACCTGACAACACCAGGCCACATCATTAACATGGTATTAGATGCAATGGAACTGCAGCTTGCTCTGTTTGTGCAGTAGTGCAATATATCCATCGTGTCTGATGAAGACGAGTCTTTTTCCCCACAAAACGTCATCCGATTCTTTTGTTGGGTTGATAAGCAAATTTTAGAACAGATCTTGTTACACTTTTGGCACAGAGGTGACCTGTGGGTCAATCAAAGACCAAGTTTGCTAGCAGCTCATTTACTCGCATGCCTCAACATGTTCTTTTTCAAAGGACTCCAGTCCTTTATGGCATTTGGACATACACAGTTTACCATCGCTTGGCCCCTCTCCCAATTCTCTGTTTCAATTCCATGTGCAACATTTTAGAAGCAAGCAATGATTCAATATACAACATCATGTACTAGTAGTATGTTTCAGTGCTGGCAGATAAGCAGATGTACACAAATGAAACAGAATCGTATTAACCATAACTTCCATATTAAGGGAAACAATGAACAGAATGACTCACAAAAAACATACGATTGGACCCTACTATTCAGGGGGGATACGTTCCTGAAAAAATTCCGCGAATGTCGAATAAGCGCATGTCAGGGTGTTGTTTCAATAGCAAAGAGGGATATAGGTTCCTGACAGTTCGTGATTCATAAGGGAAAATCAAAAATCCTGAAAAAACCTGTGAATATGCTGGTGAAAAACCATGAATACACCCATAAGAAACAGTGAAAACACAAAAAGAAACTGCAAATATGCCTGGAAAAAGAACTGTGAAAACAACAAGAGAAACCACGAATATGCCCAAGAAAAAACCATGAAAATGCCTGGAAAAAAACAAGAACGAAAAAACAACCCCGTGAATACACAGGTGAAAATCCATGAATATGCCCGTAAAAAACCGTGAAAACGCAAAAAGAAGCCGTGAATATGCCCACAAAAAAACCGCGAATATGCCCACGAAAAACCATGAATATGCCCACGAAAAACCGTGAATACGCCCAGGAAAAACCATCAATATGCCCACGAAAAACCGTGAATACGCCCACGAAAAACCGTGAATATGCCCACAAAAACCATGAATATGCCCACGAAAAACCGTGAATATGCCCACGAAAAACCGTGAATATGCCCACGAAAAACGGTGAATATGCCCACGAAAAGCCATGAATATGCCCACGAAAAACCGTAAATACGCCCAGGAAAAACCATGAATATGTCCACGAAAAACGGTGAATATGCCCACGAAAAACCATGAATATGTCCACAAAAAACGGTGAATATGCTCACGAAAAACCGTGAATATGCCCACGAAAAACCGCAAATACACCCAGGAAAAACCATGAATATGTCCACGAAAAACGGTGAATATGCTCACGAAAAACCGTGAATATGTCCACGAAAAACGGTGAATATGCTCACGAAAAACTGTGAATATGCCAACGAAAAACCGTAAATACGCCCAGGAAAAACCATGAATATGTCCACGAAAAACGGTGAATATGCTCACGAAAAACCGTGAATATGCCCACGAAAAACCGCGAATATGCCCACGAAAAACCGTAAATACGCCCAGGAAAAACCATGAATATGTCCACGAAAAACGGTGAATATGCTCACGAAAAACCGTGAATATGTCCATGAAAAACCGTGAATACGCCCACAAAAAACTGCATACGCCCACGAAAAACCGTGAATACGCCCACAAAAAACCGCATACACCGACGAAAAACCACAAATACGCCCACGAAAAACGGTGAATATGTCCACGAAAAACGGTGAATATGCTCACGAAAAACCGTGAATATGTCCACGAAAAACGGTGAATATGCTCACGAAAAACGGTGAATATGCCCACGAAAAACCGCGAATATGCCCACGAAAAACCGTAAATACGCCCAGGAAAAACCATGAATATGTCCACGAAAAACGGTGAATATGCTCACGAAAAACCGTGAATATGTCCATGAAAAACCGTGAATACGCCCACAAAAAACTGCATACGCCCACGAAAAACCGTGAATACGCCCACAAAAAACCGCATACACCGACGAAAAACCACAAATACGCCCACGAAAAACGGTGAATATGTCCACGAAAAACGGTGAATATGCCCACGAAAAACCGTGAATATGCCCACGAAAAACCACAAATACGCCCACGAAAAACCGTGAATACGTCTGCGAAAAACTGCAATACATCTGCGAAAAAGTGAAAAAAAACCGTGAATACGCAAAGCATAATACACAACAGTCAAAGCAGGTCGCGTTTTGTAAACCACAAATATGCAGGTTCTGTGAATCGTAGGTTGCAACAATACGAATTAGCGAAGGGAACATATAATTATTATGTGCCAATTGCATGAAAATCTGTTCCAAAGGAATTCGTCATGAGTAATGGCAATGTAAGAAAATACACACTATACATCTCAAATTAAGGTATTTACCTGGAAATGAATAACTTGTTGTCTGCTTACCTGGAACCGAATTCTGCCTGGCTCTCCTGTTTGAAGAAACAGTCTGTGAGGCCCGTTCCAGTTTGCATACACGATGTCCGTTTTCCCATCCCGGTTGAAATCTGCGAGAGCCACTCCACGACCATGCTCCGTAGCATCAGCAATACCTGTGTGCGTGATATTGAGATCTTTGAAAATGTTCTGGAACCAAAAAATAATATACGTTAATACATTGTGAAGTATTTTACTACAAGCATGTGAGCAAAACTGTTTTCAATGTAACAAATGCCAACAAGGGTGAATTCCATGGTAAATCTTGGCATTTTCTTCCTTTTGGGAGAGGGGCGGGTGCAATTGGAATTATGCAAGTGAAATAACCACGATGTAATTATTATATATACACATGAGCAATAACACATGTTTGTGCTTCACATAGGTAACCCGTGTTGTTTTTATTTTTGGGAGTGATCGAGGCAGCAGTCTGTTGCCTCTACACGGCCCAAATAAAGGAATGTGTGGTATGATGCTTGGATGGAACAAGATCGCCATTAGGGAGGCTACTCTGCTATTGTATTAATAACCATAAAGATAATAACATGACCCACCCTCCCCTCCCCCCTCCCAGCAGCTCCCATAGAGGGTGGGTACTTCTAGCTCTTTCAAAGGAACTATACATGAAAAACGGGACAGACTAAGAATGAATAAGAGGCAGGTATGGTTGGTAACAGGCAAACATTTACAGGTAGAATGATGTTTGAATTGGTAAGAAAATAAATCCAATCCCACATCCAAACTATTGGCAGAGCGTCGGTGCTGCTGAAACTGTCTCACGGCAAGGATAGTTTGATATTGCCTGTCAAACTGGTAGTTACGGCAGGAATTTGCCATCTTCACCAGGTGCTGGCACACAATGACCTTTCTTGCAAAAGAGGTCATCAGAGAGATTTGACGTCAAGTAGCGAATGCTTAAAGACGAGACGTCCCATCTGACATGTTGTGTTCTCATCGGTGTAATGCCCTGCCGCCCTGCCGGTGAAGCACCAGAGTTGACATTTTACGGCTGAATCGGCCATCAAACCCAGACAAAACAGCTCAAAATTGAGTGCACTTCCTTTGAGCTATCCTGTCAAGCCCAGAAATACGTTTGTTTCAAAATTTGTACATTTCAATCCATCATGTGCTGTACAGTTACCTGTATCCACAG
>NC_140973.1:8026915-8039415 GCF_056783735.1 Eptatretus burgeri | reverse complement strand
AGCGATCTCTCCAAGCACAGTGTCAATTGCGCTGTAAAAAACCCTCTGCAGTTCCGTCTTGTCATTGTCATTGTCGTTGTTTTCTCCTTTGGTCTCCAAAACTACAAACGGTTCCAAGTTCTTATGCATTGTGCGTCTCCGTTTTGGTGGTGCAGGTATAGAAGTGCGAGCATCGTTGGCCTTGGTCCACAGATCAGTGAACTCATCCTCAGAGCGGAGTTTCTTCACGCACTCTGTAGCACTCGCCACCAGTTCCAACCCCGTTAGCAAGTCCATGTCCTCTACCTGCAAGAGTCTGTTAGGGCCATCTAACATCAGCAGTTTTTGTACAAAGATAGCAATGAACATGAAGGCAGGCCCAGAGACTTCCCGCAAAAGCCCAATAGCCTCCATCCTCATCTCTGCACCATAGGCGCGCTCTGCATCAATCTCCGACAGTCAGGACGTGATATCCTTAAAAGATCCTATGATCACAGAAACGGTGGCTAAATGTCCCGTCCACCTTTGATCAAGAAGTCGTTTTAACCGCTCACCTTTATACTGTGCAGCAATAGTGGGCTTTCTGAAGAATTTGTACAGGCAACAACAAACCTCGAGGAAATCGGTGACAGCTTTCTCTGCTGCCAGGGCATGGATAACTACCAGATGGAGTTGGTGATTTAAGCAGTGCACATAGGGGATTTCTCTTTCCAATATCTCTTGCAACAACTTTTGCACCCCACCGTTCTTCCCAGCCATTACCGAAGCCCCGTCGTACACCTGACTTCATATTTTTGACGTGTCAAGTCCTGTTTTTGTCAGCTCTGCAATTATTAGGTCTGTCAATGTTTTTGCATCTCCAGCGTCGGCTGTAGCTATTGTGAGTAGACGCTCTGTTGCTTCATTTGATGCCGATACAAAGCGAATGATGATTGATATGTTCTCACATTCAGTGGGGTCCCTCGTCCCATCCACCTTGATGGAAAACCACGATGTGCCTACTTCTTCCACGATGACATCCGTCACAACATTACTCAATGTGCAGATCAGTTCATTCTGCATTTCCGGACTCGTATAGCTTGTGTTTCGTGGGATATGCTTTATTATTTCGGCTAGCTCAGTGTCTTTTTTGAGTGTGTCGTTTAAAAGCGAGTGGAAGAGCCCACTGTGCCCGTCTGACATATCTTCAAAATTATCAAGGCTCCCTCTAAAAGGTATCTGATTTTCGGCGAGAAATCCCACAACATCTATAAGAGCAGACACATAGTACCGGTTTCTATTTCGCTGGTCAGCATTGAGGAGTGTGGAAATCTCCTTTCCACAATCGATGCTCCTCTCATTCTCCTTCCACCTCAAAACACAAGTTAAATGTTCCTTTGAAGTTGCGTGTTTGTGAAACCCCCTGCCTTTCTCAACGGCATGTTTCCAATTCCGATAGTCTCGCACTGTGAAAGTAGAGTCCCCTGGGCCACGTGCGGTGTTAAACTTCCTACATGGATAGCAGAATGCTGCATCTGTCTGCACACTGTATTTCAGCCATTCATTAGTCTGGTACCATGAGGACACAAACGAGCGACTCTTGTTCTGCAACAGATAGCCAGGGTACCGCTGTAGAACAACTTGATTCAGTCTCTCACTTCCAAGATCATCGGGAAGCGGCTTGACAGTCACACCCGGTCCCAAGGCCGCCGCCGAATGTGGCAACTCGGCTGCCTGCGCTGGGGCTCCAGCTGCAGGGCTAACGTTGCCGCCTTGGCCAGGTTGGCCAGCTTCTGTCGGTATTTCATCGACATGATCGTCTTTTCCTCCTCCTCCTCCAACTCCTCCCACAACATGTCTTTCATCATCTTATTCATTTTCGTCGCTTGCATTTTTTTCTTTTCTGAGCCATTTTCGTATATCCATCATCCGCGTCTTTTTCTCCTGCTGCGAACTCGTGCTCTGTGATTCGTCCCTCGTGACTCGCGTCACTAATCTCGCGACTCGCGAGATTTGACGGTTTTATTTATTAAATGATCCATGCATCAAAAACAGGTTTTATCTGCATCATTTCAAATGGAAGCACAATTGCAAACACACATATTTTTAATTTTTATTATAAAATTACTTTTGTAAGATGGAGGGTTGACGGGTTGTGAAGGTCACGTGGTGCACGTGCACTTCATCTTTCATAATGTAAATTTATGTCTTTTCCTTATTCATATTATCATATTATGACTATATTACATTTATACCTAACTTACAACCAATCAGGTAACCTGCTCAATCGGGTCGCCATATCGAATACGCTGATTGGCTATTCCTTAAAACTAAATGATCCACGATATATATAACCACCCACAACATCGACATTCGACACGAGGTCTTGGCTGCTGGCGTTGGTGCTTGCGTTATTATCTTTTATCTTGTGGTCTTGGACTGTATTATTGTCTTGCCAATTGCATTTGGAGATGCGCTGGGAAGCGCACACTTATCTCTTGATTCTTATTCAAAGAAGGATATTATTAAAGAACAGTTTATCCAAGAAGGCCTTATTATTCACCACGTTGAACATCTGGAATAAGGGTTTTAGTTCACACAGGTGAACTTTTAAACAGCAAGTTCACAGTGGGCGCTCATCCTTAAACACTAAGTTGTTCACAGGGTGCAACAGGGCATAAATGGGTGGCATACAAGTGGGGGGGGGCACCAGATGAGCCATGGGGGGCATTGCACCCAAATGCCCCCCCCTAGCGACGGGCCTGCGTACCAGGTGTCATGCATGAATGGTGCGGAGGAGAGTCCATCGAACCTAACCATTTACTTTTAGCTCTAGACAAAGCAACAAACCCTGCTATGGCTGGAATGATCGTAATGACCCATCTTTCCCGACTTGGCACACTGTTCCATTCTATTAAACCTGGGCAAGACCCTTATTTGTCTTTTTCCATTTGGTGGTGCCAGGCATAACTCGCTGGCTGGGGAGTGTGACTACTACTAGGCCTTTTTGCCTGCTTCCAATCGGGGATGGAGGACACCCAGAGACCTCGGGGCTCACCTGAGCGTGCTTCTGGCACTCCTAACTAAGGGGTGGCTCTCGAGCAACCATACGGTGCTCTCTGAGCACCTATACTGTGCTCTCCTGGCACAAAAACCTACCGTGCTCTCCTAGCACTAAACCTACCGTGCTCTCCTGGCACTAAACCTACCGTGCTCTCCTAGCACTAAACCTACCGTGCTCTCCTAGCACTAAACCTACCGTGCTCTCCTAGCACTAAACCCTACTGTGCTTTCTTGGCACCTCTGACAGCCTTCACCTGCCAGGAACCACCAAAGCCCTGGTGCCCTATTTCCCGACTCACCAACTTCCAATACCATGTCACACTCCCAGCCAGTACCCCCATACCTTGGCCTGCACCTACCCCTCGCAGTCCGCCTGCACAATGAAACAGCAGCCAGAATCCATGTCAAATCCTCTAAGTCCCCCTAACCTACACTAACTTGGTTAGGAGACTCCTACCGACAGGGTACGTTGTTTGCACTCACTCTCTTCATTTGCACAATCACGCCATTCACCCAAACACTTTAGTCATTCATTCCACAGAGCCACACACCCAGCCCACAACACCATCCAACACCTTTCACTTTTATGTGAAAACAAAAACACACCAGTCCCTCAGATCCAACTTGGCCATCAAATTTAACTGATACACTTTTTTATCAAACCCCAATCAATTTGTCACTACGTCCGTCGTTCGCTGGCCTCCTCCAGACTGCCCTCATCGTTTATTTCCAACAATTCAAACAAAATATCAAAATCTCTTCACTAGCCCCATGGAACCTCTGCATGGTTCCAACCAGGCATTTCAATCTTTCCTCAAACAAGCCACTCTTTGTCATCCACTTGTTTCAGGTGTGTTTAATGCTCTGCCTGTAATGTCTCCACCACTTTTTTTAACAATCACCCAAATCCACTTGTGCCACTCTTATCCCTTCTATCATCTCTCAATTTGTAATCACTCTCGATATAGTTTTCAATTAAGATTTTTACATCCCAATATGGCCTGCTCCTTTGGCTCATTGGACGGGGAGTGAGGGAACGAATTCCTCATTACCCATTACATGACCCCGCCGTCTTTCCACCATGGCTCAAAGGGGTCACGTCTCAATTGGGGTTGTGGTCCACCCCCTCCTCTTCTCCAGGGTTCGCGCAAGTCAGGTAAATCCCAATCAGGGGAGCGGCCTCCCCCTCCTCTCCAGGGTTCACGGAAATCAGGTAAACCCCAATCGGAGAAGCGGCCTCCCCCTCTTCTCCCTGACTCCCTGAAGACAGATAAACTCCACTCAGCTCGCCAAACACCTCGTGTCCTCAGAGAGGTTTGAAGACCAAGTGACACACGCCAGTGCCGCTTGCTACTCATCTGCGCTCTACCCCGAAGTTCCTGTGAGGCTGAGAGAGAAATTAACATCCAATTTCTAAAGCCTGCTCCTGGATGCAGCACATCCAACTCTGCAAGAACCCATGCGGAGCTGTCCATTATGGTTTTTGTCCCCTGTGTCAAGTTCTGTCCTGGTGGCATTTCTATTTTCCCTTGCACCTCTAACCATTTCCTAAGTCACCACTCATTCCACGCTCAGGACTCCCATACTCAGCAGGCTGCACACATTCCAAGGTTATGTGTTGACCTTCCACACATTCAACCTTGCTGCGTACTGACCAACTGCCTCGCACTCCAGGGTTACATTCTTGACCGCCACGTGAGTACCCACACACGTTTCGGCCTTGGCAGCACACACCGGTGCTGTAGTCTGGACTGTGGGCTCACAGCATTCATTCACAGGCACTCCACACACACATTCAGGGGTCACGCATGCGTGCACCCTATTGGACAGAGTCTCTTCATTAACATAAAATTCAGTTTCTACCTTAAGCTCATCATCCGCACCATATGTACATGTACCCTCATACCTGCTTCGTTCCAGAGTCACCTCGGTCCGGTCGCTTCTCTCCAGCAGGTTACTCATCATCGGTTCGCCATACTCCTCTGGGGCTGTCAGCTCCACATGATGGACCTGCTCAAAATGTGTTTCATCCGTCAACAACCCAGTATGCTCCCTCAATGTCTCCTTCACCAGGGTTTGCTCTAATTGTGGTTTCATCGGACAAGTGATGTCAATCAAGTCCCGCACCACTAACATTCCTCCCTGTGGTGATGTCACACATCCCACATTATGGTGCTGTCCTACTTCCTGGCTCCATTTTCCTTCCCATTTGAGTCGTTCTTCCTCTCTGAGCCTTTTTAGTTGTTCGTTATCTTTCCGGAGTTTTTCCATCTCCGCGTACTCCAACCTTGCTCTCTCCTTTAGTTGGTCAATTTCAAATTCATATTCTTTTTGTTTCCTCTCCCACTGTCTCTCTTGTTCTTCCTTCTCCAATCTCGTCGTTTCCTTCAATTGGTTGATTTCCCTTTCCCGCTTCATTCCTTGTTCTTTCACCATCTCCGAGTACTCAAGCCTTGCTTTCTCCTTTAGTTGGTCAATTTCAAATTCATGTTCATTTTGTTCCCTCTCCCACTGTGTCTCTTATTCTTCCTTCTCCAATCTCGTCGTTTCTCTCAATTGATTGATTTCCCTTTCCTGCTTCGTTCGTTGTTCTTTCACGACTCTTTCTTCCATCTTATTCTTTAATCTTGCTTTGGCTTCCAACTGTTCAATCTGCACAGTGTGGTTCCTTAACGTTTCATTCTCCGTTTTCTTTCTTTCCTCTCTTAACATCCTCAGCTCGTTTTGTAATTCCCTCTCTTTATTTTGGTGTTTCTGTAACTCAGAAGCTCTTTCCCCTAATTCCTTGCTCATCTCCGCACCTCTTTTACATTCTTCCCTCCTCATTTCGTCCATTCTCTTACCGTATTCCTTTACTTCTTCCAGAGATTTATTTTTCCTTTCTATCGTCTGTTCTTGGATTTCTCTTATCTGATTGCCTGTTCTTACCTTTTTCTTCAGTAGTTCCAATTCCAAATCGTGTTCCCGTTTTTCCTTTTCCAGCTTTGTTTTCCATTCTTCTTCCAAGTTCTCCCTATCCCGGGAGTTACTAATCTGCTCTTCTTCTATTATTTTGTTCAGTTCGCTCTTCTCTTGTTCCAACTTATGGGTACTCCACTCTACTTTCCTCATTTCTCCCTGTAGTTCCTTGAACTGTCTTGACTTTTCCAACAATTCTTCCTTCCTTTGCTCCAGACATTTCTCTCCTCTTTTTATCTTCTGTTCTCGGCTTTCTCTTATCCGATTGCCAGATCTTACCTCTTTCTTCAGTTGTTTCAATTCCAAATCGTGTTCCTGTTTTTCCTTTTCCAGTTTTATTTTCCATTCCTCCTCCAAGCTCTTCCTATCCTGGGAGTTATTAATTTGCTCTTCCTCTATTCTTTTGTTCAGTTCACTCTTCTCTTGTTCCAACTTATGGGTACTCCACTCTACTTTCCTCATTTCTCCCTGTAGTTCCTCGAACTGTCTTAACTTTCCCATCAATTCATGGGTAAACCACTCTACTTTAAACCATTCTCCACGTAGTTCCACGCCTGTGTTGGATAAGTCCTTTTCCAGCTCCCGAATTCGTTCCTGTGCATCGGCCAATTGTTGTGACTCCCCGTGCACATAATTTTCCCGAACCTCGTCTGCGTGCCGTAATGCCTCGTCCAATTTAATTTGTAACTCCTCTATATAATTCTCACCACACTCCACATGTTCCCAGGTATCCCCCAATCGTGCATGAAGCTCGTCAATGTATGCGTTGGCGTCCTGCTTTGTTTGCCATGACGCATGCTGTGACCACGTGATCTGAAACGGTGGGCGGGAGCCTTTTATCGTGCTGTGCGGTTTGTTGCGCTATTTATAGTAACCCTCTCCTGCTTCGTGTCGCGTTGAGGTGGAGCCGCGCCGCCATTTTGCAACTCCATTTTTCTTTATAATTTCGAAGTTTTACACCCAATCCGCTCAAAATAAAATCAAACCTAATTTTGAATTTGCGAGCGACGTTCCCCCCCCCCCCCCCCCGCGCCTCTCATAACCAATGTTCGAGGGCGAACGACACCAGTTGTTGTTGAATCGGTGTCCTGCAAATTTATGGGGGTGGATGGGTTCACATCCCAATCCTGACTACCAGTGTTCAGGATTCAGCGGTGGTGGGAATCGCACCTGACTCTTGACCCCAGTGTTAAGGATTCGGACGAGTGATGGGGCTCGCACCCTACTCTCGACAGCCAAATGTTGAATATTCGGCGTCACTAAACAGCACCGCCGTCTCCAGGGTTATAACGCCGGCTGGTTCAGCACAGGCCTCGGGTCACGTGCCTCGAATCGCGATACCAACGTACACCTGGACCTTACCAGTTGGGGGAATAGACCCCGGTTACAGACTGGTTTTGTCAGAGACCGAGCGAATTCTGCCAATCTGTAACCATTTTGGTTTTATATACCAATCGAGCGAATTGTTTCTCAGCACGGCACAAACAAACCCAAAGCGGCAACTTCATACGAATCAGCCAGATTTATTTGGGACACATCTATTTATTGGGGAACACAACACAAGCAAGCATGCATGACAATGTTATAATCAATCTATAACCCGTTCTTAACTCAGGAGCTAAGGATTACGGGTTTCGAAGGGGACCCTGGCGAGATAAACCTGAGACAACATAAAAACAAGACACGGACAGCATGCAGACAAGACACAGAGTACTTGGTGATGCTTCATGGACGAGAGGAAAAGTATTAAAGTCCTGATTACGGCTCGTGACAAGCTGATGTCAACGGATTCAAGCACCCGGCTCGAGCACGCCACGTGGCAAGATGGCGGCGTCGTCCTTGTTCTTCTCCCGGCACCGCCCGCACACGCAGCCTCTACGCGTCCAGACCCCACGACGTCGACGGCCCAAGATGAAAGATCTATGGTATGCTCCAGCTGGCTTTTCACAAGGTCCAGCATACAAGTCCAGGCCTGGCCTGTTCACCAGACAAGGCCAAATTGAGGTATTGGGCTTCGCAGGCGGATCGACAAACGTGTCCAGCCGTGAGGTAAGGACAGAGGCTCCGTGGCTAGACGCACGTTGAACCTGTCGATGGCCTCATAAAAATCGCCGACTCACACTGCAGCCAGTTTCTCTCGACGCAGATTGCAGCCTCCCACGAGTCGTTTCTATACAGCAGAATCCTCACTCGACACTCAGGCTCAGTTACTCCCTCGGCAGATCGCCGACTCGACCCTCAGGTTCAGTTACTCCCTCAGCAGATGGCAGACATACCTCAGGCAGTCCTTTCCCTGCCTTTCTTTCAGCTCGCTCCTCACGAAAGCCGATCGCAAAACAACACAGCCGTCACCTGTAAAGCCAGCCGACCGCCCGACTCGGCGCTCTCAGTTCCACCTTCGCCTTCCCGGCGCTCGCTTCTCTAGGCCACTCGCTCTCAGAGCGCTGGGCGGGGCCTATTGTCCGGAGAAAGGAACGAAGAAGAAGAACCTCTCGGAACACCACCACTGCACGAACAAATGAAGAGCCTCCTCCACCTCCCGACACACATGTAACGTCCAATTACCGAACAACATGGCTAAACATGCATTTAATGGGGGATCTGGGCTAATCCTATATTTAATAACACACGAAGGGCCATTTCAGCAACAATATAATATATATATATATATATATATATATATATATATATATATATATATATATATATATACATACATCCATACATATATCCATACATATATCCTTACCCTGTTCTGCTCTCTGATTACAATCACTGCCTCTCTGTGCACATATTCCATACAACATATTTCAGACAGATCTCTGTTACAAGGGTAAATCTAAGCCACTCAAACACATGGTCTAAGTTATTCTTAGCACATACTAACTGGGCCCCCTCCCTTCCACACAACAATATGCTGCATCCACTGCACTTCCCTCATCCACCCAATCAGAAACTACTTCAGAGAACTCCAATAAATTTGTTAAACAAGACCTACCTTTGGTAAATCCATGCTGACTACCTTTAATTAGTTTGTATTTATTTAAATGGTTCCTCAGCTGGTCCCTAATTAATGTCTCTAACACCTTCTCTGCAACTGAAGTGAAACTAACAGGTCTATAGTTTCCCAATTCCCTCTGGATACTTTCATAATGGCATTTCATTTTCTCATCTTCAATCCTCTGGTACCTGTCCTGACTCCAGTGAGCGATTAAAGATATCTGCTAACATCTCGCTTACCTGCTCTGCTCCCTCCCGAAATACTATTGGGTGCTTATTATCAGACCCCAGAGCTTTATATATTCTTAAGGCCACTGCAAGCTAGCCAATGTTCACCGATGCAATGCAACAACATTGTTGGAGATGAATCTTGTGCAATCAATTTTTTGTTGGGCACTGCTGTACACTTGACTCACAATACATGATTGTCGTCGACGCTATTTCCGGAAAACAAAATGGCAATTAAGATGAAGTGCAGGGAGACTATAAGAACAGTGAAAGGTCTGAACACTGCTACTTTAAGGCATTAGTAATGGAACGTCGCCGACGTCATGCCAGGAGAAAGAAGAGGCTGCAGGTCAAGCCCTTAGGTAAAGGAGAGGGGCAGGGAATATATATATATATATATATATATATATATATATATATATATATATATATATATATATATATATATATATATATATATATATATATATATCGTGCCTATAGAAAGTTTACACCCCTTTTCAAAATTCTCACCTTTTGTTGCCTTATAGCCTGGAATTAAATTACATAAAATCAGAGTTTTTCCCACCTTTATTATCCCACTCCCCGGAGGGAGGGAGCGGGATATTGTAATCGTCCGGTTTGTTTGTCTGTTTGTTTGTCTGTCTGTCTGTTCGCAACTTTACGGCAAAACGGCTTTAGCAAACACCATCAAATTTAATCCACAGGTGGGTAATGAACCTTGGACGACCCCATTAACTTTTGGGTCCAATTGGATCAAAGGTCATGGTCAAGGTCACGAAAAGATCAAAATCGTTTTTCGCTCATAACTTCGTCAAAAATGATCTGATTTACTTCAAACCAAGGTTACAGTGAACCTTATTCTATTTGTCACTTATAATCCTACCCATTCCTATAGTGAAAAATACATATTTGTGAAGATCGGTAGGGTCCGAAGTTTTGGGGGTCATGGTCATCGGTCAAAATTAAATATTTCCCATTAAAACTAAAAAATGGTTACGAAAATACAACTTTACAGGAAAACGGCTGGCTCAAACACCGTCAAATTGTATCCACAGGTGGGTAATGAACCTCGGACGACTCCATTAGCTTTTGGGTCCAATTAGGTCAAAGGTCAAGGTTAGGTCACGAAAAGGTCAAAATCGTTTTTCGCTCATAACTTCATCAAAATGGTTTAATTGACTTCACACTAAGACTAAAATATTCCTTATTCTATTCCTTATAATCAACATTCAGGTTAAGGATGTATTAAATCTAAGTTTGATCCCCAAAATAACTTTATGCCTTAAATGGGGGGGATTTGTTGTGCCTAACACCACTTGTTTTGCATTGTTTTTCACCAGAAGTGTTTTAAAAACTTTTTCTGGAAGTGATTTTTTTCCTCCTTTGTGGATGAGAAGTGGTTATTTTTCAGTTTTTCACCAGAAGTGTTTTTAAAACTTTTTCTGGAAGTGATTTTTTCCTCTTTTTTGTTGAGAAAAGTGGTTATTTTTTATTGTTTTTCACCAGAAGTGTTTTTAAAACTTTTTGTGGAAGTGATTTTTCCTCTTTTTTGGTGACAAGTAGTTATTATCCTGCCCCCCGGAGGGAGGGAGGGAGGGAGCGGGATTAGTAATCTTCCGGTTTGTTTGTCTGTCTGTTAGCAACTTTACGGCAAGACGGCTTTAGCAAACACTATCAAATTTAATCCACAGGTGGGCAATGAACCATGGATGACCCCATTAACTTTTGGGTCCAATTGAATCAAAGGTCAAGGTCAAGGTCAGGAAAATATCAAAATCGTTTTTTGCTCATAACTTCATCAAAAATGATCTGATTTACTTCAAACTAAGCTTATAGTGAACCTTATTCTATTTGTCACTTATAATCCTACCCATTCCTATTGTGAAAAATGCATATTTGTGAAGATCGGTAGGGTACGAAGTTTTGGGGGTC
The DNA here is from genome assembly GCF_056783735.1 of Eptatretus burgeri. NCBI lineage: Eukaryota > Metazoa > Chordata > Myxini > Myxiniformes > Myxinidae > Eptatretus > Eptatretus burgeri. The sequence continues at coordinate 8,028,273 of NC_140973.1, read as the reverse complement.
ATGGTCATCGGTCAAAATTAAATATTTCCATTATAAATCAAACAAGTGGTGCCAGGCACAACAAATCCCGCCCATTTTGTAATTTTGACCGATGACCATGAACAACAAAACTTCGGACCCTACCGATCTTCACAAATATGCATTTTTCACAATAGGAATGGATCGGATTATAAGTGACAAATAGAATAAGGTTCACTATAAGCTTAGTTTGAAGTAAATCAGATCATTTTTGACGAAGTTATGAGCGAAAAACGATTTTGATCTTTTCGTGACCTTGACCTTGACCTTTGATCCAATTGGACCCAAAAGTTAATAGGGTCGTCCAAGGTTCATTGCCCACCTGTGGATTAAATTTGATAGTGTTTGCTAAAGCCGTTTTGCCATAAAGTTGCTAACAGACAGACAGACAAACAAACAAACAGACAAACAAATGAAAAATCGTGCTTAGCACGACACTTGGCGAATTAATTGACCTTTCCGTGTGGTGGTCCAAGCTGTAATGTCATGGAATGTGTGGTGTTTATTTGTTCGTACATTAATAAAATGACGCGACGTCACAAATAACAATTATCAGGCGCGCGTTGTCATGGTAACAGCAGCAGATTGAAAATTTTCACAACTCATTTAAAGCCACCATGTGACATTTAACAACTTATCATCGGTGCTTGTTGCCTTCATTCTGATCGTAGAAAATATTTGAAAATACCAAGGAACATTGCTTTTCAACCAGCTTTACGATCCCGTTATCAGATTTGAAATATGTTGTAAAACAAAAATATGTATTTTATATGTGCGTTTTTCATGTTTTGGGTGACCCTGACCTTGACCTTGGGTCAATTTCGATCAAACTTTGTACACATGTTAATATTACATGCATAAATAGACAGTATAAGTTTCAATATAATAAGTGCAAAACTGTTTGAGAAATAGCCATGTGTAATTCACAAAATTCCCCATTGGTTCATAATGGGCGATAATATAAAGTGATGTAGAATCCAGATCCTGATCTTGAACATCACCAAAAGTCACATATCTTTTTGCACTGTGGATTTCTATCAGCTGTTAAAATTTCATCCAAATCGGTTAAGAATTGTGACCTGTAGAACGAATAGAATTTTTTTAAATCACGCCAATAGCTAAAAACTTTGACGTCATACGCTTGCGAAAACTGTGCATAATTTGTACTGACATGCATTTTAAAACATTTAGATATTCCATTGAAGTTTGTTTTGGCGTCAACAGGAAGTCGCTACGAGTTCTGGTCACTGAGTTATGTCCAAAAATGTGTTTTCACGTTGTGTGACGTCACGTCGCGACGTTTAGTCTGATTAAGATGGGGTTTGGACGCGGACCGTCTC